>NW_006408547.1:4173462-4218999 GCF_000296735.1 Chrysochloris asiatica | reverse complement strand
GAAAACAGTATCCTTTTTGGAAGTTATAGTAATGATTTCAAAATAAATCATCGCTAGTTTAGCACATTTTCTTGAGCTTTCATTGTAGTTACTGACTTTGCATTGATGTCGTACTTATGACCATTGACTAGCAGTTGTTTGATTACAATATTAAGTCTCACTCACATACTTTCCTACTTTAGAGTAAGAAAAGCAAAATAGCCAACAAAATGTTCAATTTTGACTTTTTTCTATCCATGGGAATGTATCTTCCAAAACATGCCCGTTGACCCATTTTGCCCTTCATGGTGTACTTATATGGAATTAGGATTTTGTTGGGAGTAAATACAGGAATGGAACCACCATTCTTACCTAGTAAGATTTTAAAGTTGACTTCCTATGGCTATTTAGAATGAATTTGTTATTTGATCCTTGAGCCATCAGTAATCTTGATTGTTGCATTTTTGTTATATATGAATTATCTCAATTTCCTAAAGTCATACTAGAGTATTAGGTGCTATATGCAGCTTCAGAATCACTCTTTCTCTTTGTCTGAAGGCTTCAATGTAAGCACCAAAATAGACAACAGCCCTAGGGTATACGTAGCATCAGAGTACCGAGTTAATTTTGTCCATCTTTCTGTTGTTTTAAGTTGGGAAAGCTGAAGCCCAGAATGTTAAGTGACTTATCCAGGATTTCACAGCAAATTGAAACTGAGTCCCATGCAAAACATTTCCAAAATATTTCCCTCATCCTTTGTATTGAAAAGCATTCCAGGTTCACTGTAAAGCAAGAACAGTTAAGGTATTAGGGCTTGCAGGTGAGAGATACACTATAGTTTACCTTCCATTGATTTCTTATTGTTCCTTTGTAGATTGAGTATCACATGAATAAATTAGTCCTCAGTCAACTAAGGTACAAAGTTCCTTGTAAATCCAGCTTTACACCCACTGGCATACATCCAGTTGATGCTGATTCTAAGCGAGGTCAAAGGGCAGAGTAGAAGTGTTCCCTAATGTTGCTGAGGCTGGGACTTGCAGCAGCAGACAGTCTCGTATTTCACCACTGAATTTGAACCACCAACCTTGTGGATAGCAGCCCAACATGTAACCAACTACGCCATGAAATCTTCTTGAAACTTTTATATCTGCACTTTTGGGTGGTGCCTTAGAAAGTATCTGAAAGGACTGATGTTTCTAGTTGAATTAGCAGAAACCTTGAATAGGTAAGTGAAGATTACCTCTGTTCAGAAACAAGTGGACCTGTAGCTATAGTTTAAGAAACTCCATATGGAATATCTTTACTTCAGGTAGCACCAGAGAGCTACAAGTAACATACCAACTGAGTAAAGGGAGAGAAAACAGCCACAGGGAAAGATGAAAGTAGTTTGGAAATCCTTTCTAAATATACGCTGCTGACTTTATTCCTCAACAGGCCAGCTATTGTTGCTAGATAGCTTTAATCATTTTGTTATTTCAAGTAAAAAAAGAAGTGTAATACCATAGCTTTGTGTTAGTTTCCTCCCTTTTATTCATATAAGACAGACATAAAAAGTTCTTGACAATGCCTTACACAATGCCTTACACAACTGCAGCCTTTCAACCATAAAAATATTTCACATAGCTGTTTTGGCAGCCTTATTGCTTTGAACTGATAATAGGGACAGTGGGGAGGTTTGGGGCAAGAACAGCCTTTAATGATATATCCGGGGCCCATAAAGGGAAATAGCTATAAGTCTTTGTAAACTTCAAGGCATACTATAGTGTAAACATCCATAAAACTGCGTGTTGAATGAATGGATGGACAGGTAACATATGAATAAGTGGATGGACGTTGTTCATCTTTGTGTTATTTTGAATGGCACAGGATCTCCAAAATAAACTTGTCTCCTTAGAATACTCTTTCTTCCTTTTTGCATATTTAAAAAAGGATTATTTTCTCATCTTTCACTAGTCCTGGTGTGGCACTGTAGGATAATGCACTGGACTGCAAGGTCAGTTTGAACCACAATGTTGACAATTTAAACCCACTCTTCCTCAGAAACCCTACAAAGGGTCGCTATGAGTCAGAAATGACTCCACAACACTTAACAGCAACACTTTCTTAATCCAGACTAAAGGAGGGTAAAACCAGTCGTGGTCAAGTAAATTTTGACTTAGGGTGACCCTGTGAATGTCAGAGTAGAGATATGTTCCATAGGGTTTCCAATAGGGACATTTTTTTCATATGAGACTAGCGATGGATAAAAAGATAATTCTTGTATTTATGGGAAAAAAAGGAAGGAAAGGTGTTGTATTATGAGGACACAAGTTTATTTTGGAGATCCTGTGTAATTCAAACTGACACAAAGATGAACAAAGTCTGTCCACTTACTCATCCATTATCTATCCATTCAAATATTATAATGAAATGTGCCAAGATCTAAGGTTAGAAAACCAAAAGAGAAGAACATGCTCAATATTTCTCAAATTGAAAGAACTGAGGAAAAATTCAAGCCTCTTGAAATATTGAAAGATTCTTTGGGTAAAATAGTGAATGATGCAAAAAGAATCACAAGAAGATGGAAGGAACACATGGAATCACTGTACCAAAAAAAATTGGTTGGTACCCGCTTGACCTGGCTTCAATCACTGTTTGCTCAGAGCTCAACCAGAAGAAGAAAGAAGAGGAAAAAAAGTGTAATCTGATACAATTTGATGAACTTTACCTACACCTGTGGATGCAGTAGCTCAAAAGAGGGAACAAATCCTTACAGCAAGAATCATTCCCAGCCCCTCCATACACAGAGTAGACAGGGATGGGCAACTTAAACATTGGCTACCCAAAATGAGGGGGCTACAAAGGCAGGAAGTGACCGGCTTACAAGCTTTCAAGAGGGAACCTAGATTCAGAGGGCATGGAGGTAGGTAGACTCTCCACTGAGTAGTATACAATCTGTCTAGGTGGGGCTGATGAAATGAAATGTGGATGGATCTCTTGTGATACAATAGTGAATAATTGTTATCAGGACTGCTTGTGAGGGTTGGAATTGTAAAGGTAGACATTTTGTAACAAGGAGGGGAGTGATTAATTTTTAAGCCTAGGAGCGGAGGTCCCTGGGACCATCAAGGGAGAAGAGCAGAGAGCGGGAGCCTACCCAGAGAAGCAGTGATGCCTGAGATGGAGGCAGAGATGATGATGTGGAGTGATGGAGCAGCTGGGAACTTTAGACACAGAGGGGGAGAGGTGCTGATGACCCAGAGGCAGGCTTGTTTGGTTGATACCCTTTGGTTGGTTGATGATGCTTGGGGGGGATTGCAATTACAGCAATGATATGATATAGGATGAATGTAAAACTAAGGTTCTCCCATGTAAAGTATCCCATAATTCACAATAAAACATTAAAAAAAATTGGTTGATGTTCAGCCATTTCAAGAGGCAGCATATGATCAAGAGCTGATGGTACTGAATGAAGATGTGTAGTATGCACTGAAGGCAATGGCAATGAACAAGGCTCTGGGAATTGATGGATTACAAATTGAAATCTTTCAACACACCTAGATGGCACTGTAGGCGCTCACTCATCAATGGCAAGAGATTAGGGAGACAGCTACCTGGCAGCTGATTGGAAGAGGTCTGTATTTGTGCCCATTGCAAAGAGAGATGAGCCAGCAGAATGCAGAAATCGTCAGACAATATTATTACTGTCAGATGCAAGTAAAATTTTGTTAAGATAATTCAAAACCGGTTGTAGCCATACATTGACAAAGAACTTTCAGAGGTTAAAACTGGATTCAGAAGAGAATGTGGAATGAGGCAAATCATTGCTGGTGTTAGATGGATCTTGGCTGAAAGCAGAGAATACCAGAAAGATGTTTAGCTGTGATTTATTGACTTTGCAAAGGCTTTACATTGTGTGGATCATGACAAGCTATGGACAGCATTGCCCAGAATGAGTATGCCAGAATGCCTAATTGTGCTCATGAGGAACCTGCACATAGACCAAGAGGAAGTCATTCAAACACAATACGGGTTTTTGAGCTTTTTAAAATCAGGAAATGTGTGTACCAGGATTATATTCTTTCACCATACTTATTCAAGCTGTATGCTGAGAAAATAATCAGTATACAGCTTGAAAATGGAGTATATGAAGAAGAATGTCATATCAGGTTTTGAGGAAGAATCATTAACAACCTGGGATTGGCTGAAGATATAATCTTGCTTACTGAAAGTGAAGAGGACTTAAAATACTAATGATGATCAAAGACTGCAGCTTTCAATAAGAGTTGCACCTGAATGTAACGAGGAAAAAAAAAAAAAATCCTCACTTCTGGAACAATAAATAACATCATGATACAGGGAGAAAAGATGGAAGCTGTCAAAGACTCCATTTAGCCAGGACCCACTAACACACTCATACAAGCAGCAGTCAAAAAATCAAGAGATGTATTGCGTTAAGCCAGTCTGTTGCACAAGACCTCTTTAAAATGGTGAACAAAGACGAAGTGTGCCTGACCCAAGCCATTCATTAGCTTAATGTGCATGTGAAAGTTAGTAAGGGTGACTGTAGAAGAACTGATGCCTTTGAATTGTGGAATTGGAGAAAAATATTGAAGGTGCCATGAACTTCCAGAATAAAAAACAAATCTGTGTTGGAAGAAATACAGCAGGATGTTCCTTAGAAGCCAAAAAGGCCAGGCTTCGTCTTTCATACTTTGGACATGTTATAAGGAAAGATCAGTCTTAGAAGGACATCATGCTTGGTAAAGTGGAGGATAAGTGAAAAACAGGGAGACCCCAAAATACTTGGATTGCCACAGTGGCAACAACAATGGACTCAATCATGGCGGATAGTGTGAGGATGGCATTGGACCAGAAGATATTCATTCTGTTGTACATGGGGTTGCTATGAGTTGGAACCAACTTGATGGCACCAAACTACAACAAGAAGTCTGCATTCCATCCTACATTTTTTTGAGTTGTAATCTCATGGAGCTCTGGTAGCGTAGATGGAGCTCAGGTAGCAGGTAGCATAGCAGTTACAAATTGGGCTGCTAATCTCATGGTCAGTAGTTCGAAACTACCAGCTGTTCCATGGGAGAAAGACGAGACTTTCTGCTCCCATAAAGATTTACAGCCTCAAAACCCTACGCAGGGTAGCTATGAGTCAGAACTGACTCCACAGCACTTAACAACAACAATCCCATACAGTGTCTCTCTTCCATGTGAATTGAGCTTCTTAAAGATGCAATACATACTTTTTGCTTTATTTACTTCTTGGTTCTCTGAAGCCTGGCTCCATCTCTTAGATCATAAATACCCTCGTGTGTTAAATGGAGACAGTAATGCTCCCTTGCCATGTGAATTTTATTAATTTATTGTTTGGACACAGTTTATTGGTTAGTTGCTCTAATAATAATGAATTTGATTGATTATTTTTCTCACAAAGTATAGTTTAATGTCTCCCCAGGATCGCTGAAATTTTCTTTTCCCTCTTTTCTTTGCTTTAAAGGCACAACTCAAGTTCCACCTCCTCCATGAAGCTTCTGTTGATTACTCTAGTTTTTCTCCTATTTCTACTTGACACTAAGTGTTCTTACTATGATTAGATGAGGCAAGGTAAAAGTATATATTTTACTCTTTTTTGTTAGCCCAATTGAATGCTGAGCACTTAAGAATTAATGAATAGTGGATTGGCCAAGTGGCAGCATCAGTGAACTCAAGCGTGGCAACAGTAGTGAGGTCGGCTCAAGATTGGGCAGTGTTTTGTTCTCCTGTGCATAAGGTCGCTATGAGTTGGTACTGACTCAATGGCACCTAACAACAACAAATAATTATTAAGTACTAATAAATTAATGGACTGCTGGCATGGTGCTGTAGGATCAGCCCTGGACTGTGAACCAAGCGGTCAGTAGTTCACACCCACCAGGTTGATCCTCAGACACCGTATTCAGGGTTACTGTGAGTCAGAGATCTGACACAAGAGCACTTAAGAACACAGTGATACTAAATTACCACAGCTATACGGAGTCTTAGTGTGGTGCTGTGGGTTAATATGCTGAACTGCAAAGTCTGTTTGATCCATAGGCTGGTGGTTCAAACTCATCAGCTCCTCAGAAACCCTATATAGGGTAGCTCTGGTTCAGAACTGACTCAATGGCCCTTAACAACAACAACATCATAGATGTGTGCGAAACTCTTTGTTAAGCAAATATGACTATCATTTTTTAACAGACTCTCTGAGAACCCACAGAAGTAAATTACCATAATTTCATTGACTACCTTTTCTTCTTTCAGGAGCTTTAGCATTACAATTAAAAGACTTTTGCATCTTTATTATTGTCTTAGTGATCTATACTTTGATTGTAAGTTTGGTTTGTTTGACACTTTGCTGTATGCCTTGGCATATATAGGCTTTTGTGTTGCTACAGAAAAAGACCATGTGCTCTCTAGACAAAAGAACTGATTAGGTAATGAGACATCTCCAATTCTATGCTAAAAGATACTTGGGGATGGATATCAAGAACTCTGGGCAAAAGACCTGCACATCCTGTGAACTTTGGGATCTGAAAAACCACTGTTTTGTGGAATGTGTCTGCATGCTGGGGGTAAGGCCATAATGGCAGTGGATTACAAATAATTCTAAGCATAACCAGAAAGCAGAAAGTGTTTACAACTCTCATAATTACCCATTCTTCTTTTAGTTTTTTCTCAGAGAAAAATAATCTCTAAATATGAAATACGATGGCTTTTAATTCCAAACTATCTGCCTCTTCTTTAATAGATTTGCCATAATAGCAAAAAAGGGCATTTAGTGTGTGTGTATTTCTTTTTGTAGAGACAATGGAATTGGGAAGGAATTCAGGGGCATGCCCCATTGGACAGAATCATAATTAATTGAATTCTATTGAATTTTTGTACCGCTACTAGGAGGTACTACTAGATTCTACTAGGAGTCCTGGGGTGGTGTGCTGTAGGATAAGCACTGGACCACAAAGTCAGTTTGAACTGCAAGTTTGGCAGTTCAAAGTCACCAGCTGCTCCTTAGAAACCCTGCACAGGGTCACTATGAGATGGAACAGACTGGATGGCACTTCACAACAACATTAATGTCAAGTCCTAGTGTGGTGCTGTAGGCTAAGCACTGGATTAGTAACCACTAACTAGGTCAATGGTTCAAAGCCACCAGCCGTTCCTCAGAAATCCTTTACAAGGTCACTATGAGTTGGAACCAACTTGACAGCACTTACATAGGAATCAGAGGATGGTATTGTTTCTTTTAGCTGGGGAGTTTGAAGTGCCCACCCACCCTGCGGTTTAAACCGAACTCTGTTCAGTGCTTATCCTACAGTGCCACACCAGGACTCTGAACAGAATGTAGTGCCTTTGAAATTTTATTAACCTCTGTCCAAACCCTAGGAGACAACTTTAAAGTGTATCTATTAACTCACACTTTCATGCACAGGGATCTTGATTTTTATGCCAAACTAATAAAAAAGGAAAATGGCTTGAACTAGATGCTTAATACTTCCCATGTTTCCATTCTATTCTTGCTTACTAGGATGTATATGAACCATGTTATCATATCAGAAACTGGCATAACTCTCTTTATGCGAGACCCTCTGTTTCTAGGATGGGATATCTTCCTTCACTGTAGTGTCTTTTTTGGGGGGAAAAAGTGGCATTTCAGATCTGAAAATGTGTTTTTTCTACCCCCATGTTGAGTTGATAATTTTGCCAGATGTAGCATACTAAAATGAAAAATATTTTTCCTATAATTTTGAGGATGTCATCCCACTGTCTTCTAACTTCCAATGTTAATGTTAAGAATTCTGATGCCACTTTCTCCTAGTTCTTTTTATGAGAACTTTTTTCTCATCTCCACTTCCTGGAACTTTTAAGTATATGGTGTGGATCTTTAGATGCTCACATGTCTAGTTCTAAGACATTTTATCTTATTATTTCTTTGATAAGTTCCATTAAGACCATTTGTGTGGTCATCCCTGCAAAAACTCCTTTTAGTCAGATTTCTCATCTCTTGACTTTTCTCGATTGCTCCTCTTTTCATTTGTTTGTAACTCATTTATTTATTTATTTTTGTTGTTGTTCCTCTTTAGAATAAATTCATCTTATGTCATAATACTTTTATTGGATATACAAATATGTTTTCATATTTTTAATTTTCAAGCTCTTTCTAATTCTTTGATAACCTTTTCATATCATCTTCATTAAACTTCATGTATATAATACATCTGATGATATAAGTAATAAACTGTTTGAAGTTTTCATTTTTGCTTCTTTTCGCCCCCTACCTCTTCTATTTTCTAAGCTGGAGGTTTTTCTAATGTTTGGTAGTGCTCGATTATCTACTCATGTTCTTTCTTAAACACTAAGGGGAAGCTTTGTGAGAAATTTGAATTTGTTCACACCTCAGCTTTTCTAAGACTAGTCAGATTATTTTTGGTTGGTGGCTCGCAAATGTCAGTATTTCTTGGTCTTTCTCAAGTCTCCTTAGAGAAGGTCCTTCAACCTTCTTTCAACTTGGAATAGACGTGGCAGATGACATCTCGAGTGGGACAGGAAGAAAGGCTTGCTGTCTCCTTATTTCTTACTCTCATCCCACACTGTCCCTGATGACCTTGAGACCTGAGCTTCTTAGGCTTGACTTCTACCTAGATTATTTCCCAAGATTCCTGTGGAAATGGAGGAAGAATAGTCACATAATAGGATATGTGGGAGGTGGGGATGCAGGAAAATAAATGTTTCTTAACCTTTCCACCCTAGTAATCTCTTCTTTACATTGTATTTAATGCTTTCAATTCCTGAATCTTTTCTAGACTTTTGAGGGACAAATTGGAGGCCATCTAATTGGAATCTGTCTTTAGTATATACTTGGGATTGAACTGTCTCTCTTCTATTAAATGTTTTGATTGTATCTCATTTCCTGGTGAACATGGGATTTGGGGCATGCCTACCAAAATTGTTGAAAAGATTTGTGATTAAATATGAAGCATACACACATACATACATAATATGGTAGTGAATTAGTGTATCTATAATGATGATATTCTTTCTTCCTCTAGAAATTTTGTTTATTCAGTATGCTTTGAAAGAGCATTGTTTATTCACTCCCAGACTCTTTGAGTCATTTGTAAATGGGTTCAGTAGAAATATATATATATACATAGGGAATCTTGGTGTGGTGCTGTAGTATAAGCACTGGACTGCTAACTGCAAGGTTGGCCATTCAAATCCACCAGCTGCTTCTTGGAAATTCTATGTGTATATATTTGATACGTAGTCATTTTTTCTGGCATTTTCAAAAACTTTTTATTGTGAATTGGGTGAAGGTTTGCAGAGTAGACCAAGAGTTTTACATTTGGCAAATGATACTTTGTTCCATCTTGATTGTAGTTCCCTCAGTGTAACATCACAAATCCCACTTCTCCCTTGGATTTCCTGGTTCTATTCCTCCTTTCCTGACTCTTCTGAATTTTGTCCTTAAGTAATTGCTGCCCCTTTTGGTCTCCAAGGGTCGACCGTTTTGTGACATGCACTCTTCAGCAGTGCTGTTGCTCTTCCTTTATAGGTACCGTTGCTTGGCTGAAAATTAATCAATGAGCGTGAGTTCACTTCCAGACCTGAAGGGCAACCAAGGGTCAGAGTCTCAAGGTTTTCAGGGGTCCACCAGTCTCTGCCTAATAAATCTAGTCATTTTCATAATATTGATAAATTTTGTTCGACACTTTCTCCCACAGTATCCAGGACCTTCTGATGTAATCCCTTTCAGAACAGTTGGTAGTGGTTGCTGGGCACCAGCTAGCTCTTCTGGTCTCAGGGATGTGCAGATTGATATTCATGTGGTCCATTAGGCCACAGGACTAATTGTTTCCAAGCATCTTCAATTTTCATCAGTCTTCTTTCCTTCACATAGAGGTCAATAGTTGCATCTTAGAATTTTTTTGTGTGTGTGTGTGTGGAAGTTTCATTCATTAATCCATTTGAAAAAACACTTATCAAGAGCTTACAATGTAATGAACACCTTGTTAATGTCATGGGTTAAATTACACTTTTTTTTTTTTAATCCCCATCTCCTTTCACCAGACCCATCTCAACAAAATGAGAACTATTCACTGCAGGTTCTACCTTCCTCCGCACACTCTGAAACTAAACTCCCTCTTGAAAACTTGCAAACCAGTCAATTTGCACCTTTATTGCCCCTCCATTTTTGGTAGTCAGTGTGTAAGTTGCCAGTCCCTATCAATCCTGTATACAGAGGGTCTAGGATTGATCCATGATGTGAAGACTCCTTCCCTCTCACTTAGTGTTTTTGAGCTGCTACATCCAAGAGCATAGGTCAAGTTCATCAAATTGTAACAATTTACACTTGTTTTCTTTATCCAAAAAAATTTTTTTTAGTCTTCTTCCAGTCAAGTTCTGATCATCAAGCCATCACAGCTAGGTCAAATGGATACTTCCTACAAGTTTGGGCATTCTTGTGCCTCTCCCCTCACTTCATATCAGCTGGATGCTTCACTCTCAGCTTTAGCACTTCATGACTATGTCCATGTCCATGGGCTCAGGAGTCACCAGGTCTCAGCATACTTCAGGCCATCCAGGTCAATGGTTCATGGTCAAACTCAGCTCATATCTTCTTTGCTGTCTTTCCCCCACTTCCACTTACCAGTAGATCAATGTGGTTGCCAGCAAATTTATATGACTGCTCATGTGTTCCCTTTGAGTTTCAGTTTTGGAAGGGGATTTGCCCTGAAAGGACTTGTTTGCTTTAATGGCTCCCTTGGGAACAGCTGGCTTGCTTGTTCTTGTAGCAGTCAGTCAGACTGTTATTATTGTTTTTTATTTTTTCATGTTGGTCTTTTCTTTCAAGAAGTATCTTCTGTTTCTCTAACTGCTCTAGGATGGTCTGCTTGTTCTTTCAAGTGGGTATGTTCCACCTCAGAAGGTTCTGGATGGGGCTCAGAATTCCACTTAAGGTCCTATACACTACAAATCTCTACAAGAAACCTATTTTACTGGGCAAGTTCTTGAACTCATTTTATGTTTCCCTATAATTCCTTTCTATCCCACTCAAGTGTCTATTTTACAACAGCTGTTGCTGTTAGTTGCCATTGAATCAGCACCGACTCATAGTGACCTTATGCACAGCAGAACAAAACACTGCCCGATCCTGGGCCAACCTCACTATTGTTGCCACACTTAAGTCCATCGATGCTGCCACTTGGCCAGTCCATCTCATTGGGGATCTTCCTCTTTTACTCTGACCCCTCCACCTTACCACTTTTTCAGCAATTGGCATTTAGCTCATGCAAACCTGCCTCAGTGTTCCCCTCTTTACCTTGTTCTTCCATCCCTCTTGCCTTTCTTGTATAAGATCCCAGTCATTCCTCACCAAAGTAGCATATAGAACATTGTCTTTGTAGACTATGTTACTGGGCTCAGTATTTTTGGTAACTAGCTGTTGACTGTTTACATATATCCTATCATCAGAATATAGCAAATTATAAGCAGGAATCATGTTGAATACCTTAGGCATTGCCTTTGTCATATAAAACAAGGACCCTAAATGAAAATACAGATATGGAAGCTGAGAGACATAAAGTTTCAGTAATAGACCATAAATTGCTTTTTTTGATCATGCAAGAAAAAGGAACACTCCTGAAGGAATGGTGTATGCCTAGGTGTATTGATGGGAAAGTAGGTTTAGGTGGAAGTGTTATGTGGAAAAGAAAACTGTACCGTATTATACAGTGATGATTTTAATTTTATGGTTTCTAGTCAGACCGGGTACTTGCCTGGTACATTTAGATGCCGATGAAAGTTGAAAACAGGTGCTTTCTAGGAGATGGAGGGGGGCCTCCACTATGGTTGTTAATGGTCCTAGACTCCAGGAGCTCCCCTATCACTATGATGGGTTATTTTGAAAAAATAGAGGACATCCTTCACAAATTCTTCCAAAGGATGACTGAAAAAAAAAAAACAAAAAAAACTCAAACATTTTAGAATAACATACAAGTAAAATTCAAAATTATTTCCAGTTACTACATGAAGTTTGCATTCTGATCACAAAATCCTTATATTAAATCACTCTTTGATCTCGCCCTAAACAACAGTATCACCACTCATGGGTCAGTTTGTTGTACTGTGCTGACTTGAACAATGCTCACTTTTTCTGGGCAGGTTTCAGTAGAATTTATAGATTAATCATGTTAGCAAATAGGACTTGATGATCTTCATATAAAATTAGCCAGTGAAAGTTGTATGGATAGCAGTGGAACATTTATATAATGCCAGAAAATGAGCCCCAGAGATTAGAAGACACTAAAAATATGACTGGGGAAGAGCTGCCTATACAAAATAGAGTTGACCTTAATGATGTGGATGGAGTAAAGATTTTGGGACCTTCATTTGCTAATGTGACTCAACACAAAATGAGAAGGAACAACTGCAGACTCCCATTAATAACCTGACTGTGTAATGTACAAAGTATGAATCTAGGAAAACTGGAAATTATAAAAAATGAAATGGAACACATAAAAGAACAGTATCTTAGGCATTGATGGGCTAAAATGGACTGGTATTAGCCATTTTGGATCAAACAATTTGGATCAACCAATATGCATAATATAGTCAAGCATCTTAGCATTATTTCCCCTCTTTTACCCGTTCCTATTTCTCGATCCCTGTATCACAGAGCCTTTTTTCAAGGTTGAGCATACATCACTATTTACCTCTGTCCCATTTAGCCCATGAAAACTGCCTCAGGTCTGTCATATTCCAAGAATAAAAATATTGAAGAGGAATGGCGTCACATACATCTGAAAGAGAACATGTCAAGATCTATCCTGAAGTACAACACTGTCAGTAAGAAGATAATAGTCGTCATATACCTTCAAGGAAAACCAACCAGTTAGAATGACTATCATTCAGATTTATGTATTACCTCCTGGTGTGACACTATAAGATAAGCACTGGACTGCTAGTCATAAGTTCAGTTCAAACTCACCAACTGATCCTTGTAAACTGTGTACAGGGATGCTATGAGTCTGATTTAACTAATTTAATTAATGTCAAAGATGAAGAAATTGAAGGTGTTAACTAAATTATGCAGTTAACCAAATTGTTATTTGTTAACCAAATTGATGGATGGGCTATCAAGCTACATTGATAATTACTGGTGACTTGAATGGGAAAATTGGAAGCAAAAAAAAAAAAAAATCAGTGGTTGGAAAATATGATCTAGGCAATAGAAACAGTGCTGGAAATGGTATAGTAGAATTTGCAAGAACAGTAAAACAATGCTGGAAATGGCAAAATAGAATTTCCAAATACAACACTCCATAATTATATGACAGACATTTTTCAACAGCATAAGCAGTGACCCTGTAATGGACCTCACCAGATGAAATACAATGAAATCACATCTGTGCAAAGAGACAATGAAGAATTCAATGCCATCAGTCAGAATAAGGCCATGGGCTGACTGTGGAACAGATCATCAGTTATTTATGTGCAAATTCAAACTGGAACAGAGAACATTAAAATCTACCAGACCCAAAGTACAACCTTCAGCATCTCTCACTTGACTTTAGATACCAGCTCAAGAATAGACTTAGCATATTGAACACTAATGACTAAAGACCAGATAAGTTGTGGAATAACATCAATCACATATATGACAAGGTCATTATTAAAGACATGAAAGGTAGAAAAGACCAAATGGATGTCAGAAGAGACTTTGAAACTTGCTCTTGAATGCAGAACAGCTAAAGCAAATGGAAGAAAAGATGAAGTCAAAAGGTGAATAGAAGGTTTCAAAGAGCGGCCCAAGAATACAACATAAAATATTAAGATGAAATGTGCAAAGAATTTGAGTTCTTCCCCCAAAAGGAAGTATATACTCAGCATTTCACAAATGGAAAAAAAAAATTCAAGCCTTGAGTAGCAATGTTTAAGGACTGTATGAGTAAAATATTGAACAACACAGGAAGCCTCAAAATAATAAGAAAGGTATACATAGAGTCACTGTACCAAAATACTGAGTCAATGTTCAACCTTTCTCGGAAGTAGCAGAAAATCAAGAGCCAATGGTATTGAAGGATGATGTTCAAACTGCACTGAAGCTTTGGTGATAAAACAAAGATCCCAGAATTAATAGAATACCAGTTGAAATGTTTCAACACATAGACACAATGTTGGCAATACTTACTCATCTATACCAAGAAATTTGAAAAACTGGTATCTGGTCAACCACCTGGAAGAGGGCCATATTTGTGCACAATCCAAAGAAAGGTGATTCAATAGAATGTAGAAGCAATCTAATAAAATCATATGTAAGTCCATCTTTTAAAGGATCATACAAAAATGTTTACAACAGTACATTGGCAGGGAACTAACAAAATCAATCTGGATTCAGAAGAGGATGTGGAATTAGAGGTATTATTGCTGATCTCATAAAATACCAGAAAGATATTTACCTGTGTTTTATTGACTATACAAAGGCATTTGACTGTGTGAATCATAACGCATTATTGATAACATTGTGAAGAATGGGAATTCCAGAATTCTTAATTATACTCTTGTTAATCCTGTACTCAGACCAAGAGGTAGTTGTTGGAACAAAACAACTACCTCTTGTTGTGGGATGCTTGTGGTTTAAAATACTTACTCAATCTGTATGTTGAGAAGGTGGACTATATGAAGAAGACCATGCCATCAGAACTGGAGAAAGACGCATTTACAACCTAGGATATGCAGAAGACAAAACATTGTTTGCTGAAAGTGAAGAGAATCTGAAGCACTTACTGATGGAAAGAATACAGGCTTCAATATTCTTAGCATCCAGAAAACAAAAATCCTACCAGGTGCACCTATAAACAGTATCATGATAAACAGAGATTTGCTTTGGGCAAATCTACTGCAAAAAGCTTCCTGAAATGTTACCAAAGCAATGATATCCCTTTGAGTATTAAAGTGGGCCTGACTCAAGGTATGGCATTTTCAATGGTCTCATGCGTATGTGAATGTTGAACAATTAATCAAGAAGACTGAAGAAGAATTGGTGCCTTTCATTTATGGTCTTGGCAAAAATTAAGCATCTCGTGGACTGCCACAAGAAAGAACGAATCTATTTGGAACAACTAAGTACAGCTAGAATGATTCTTAGAAGTGAGGATGGTGAAACTTGGTCTCACATATTTTGGAGTTGTTATCAGAAGGCTGAAAGATATCATGATTAATAAAGTCAAATGTCAGCAAAAAAGAGAAAGACCCTCAAGAGTTGAATGTGTCTGCAACAATGAGCCCAACCAGCTTGATTGCATCTAACACTCTCTTACAATTGGCAGGTCTTTGAAATAGATCGTAAGTTTTTTAAAATATATATTTATTGAGTTTTTGGTAAAAGTTTTCACAGCAAGTTAGCTTCCCATTTGACAGTTTCTTCACTAACTGTTCAGTGATATTAGTTACATTTGTCACAAGGTGTTGTTATGACATCAAGTCAGTTCCGACCCATACTTATCCTGCATAGGGTTTCCAAGGAGCAACTGGTGAGCTTGAACCCCACTGACCTTGCAGTTTAAATGGCTTTGCAGACTGGTGCATTAACCCACAGTGCCACACCAGCACTCCCACAAGGTGTTAGCCTTCTCTTTAAATTGTGTTCCTTTTCTAGTACTATAGTTTCCCTGCCTCATTCTCTTCTTACCTTGGCTTTTGAGTAATTGTTGACCTTTGGTCTCATACAAATGAATTTTAGGTAGTGCACTAATATCTTAAGGGTAATATCCTTTATTTTGTGTGCAACTTTGCTCTTTTGTTAAAATGTCATCTTTGTGGATAGACCCGGTTTTAAGCTTAAAAGTGTTTCAGGACAATAGTCTTAGGGAGTTCTTTGTTCTCTACTATTTAAGATTGCATGGTCTTTTTACCCTATCTAGCTGAGACCATCTATTGTGACCCAGTCAGAAGAATCAGCGGTGGTTAACTGCGCACCTTGTGGCATCATCATATTGCCTTGTGGCTCATATACAGTTGCTTCTTTCAGAAAGTTGCTTCTTCTCTCTCTTACCTTTTTTATTGATTTGCTTGTGGTGAGTACAGATCAATATTTGTATTTTGGATGGCTACTTGCAAGCTTTTAAGACCCCAGATGCTGTTTACTTCACTAGGATGCAGGTCATAATTTTGTAAAGTTGGACAATGGATAAGGAAGACCATAGAAGAATTGATGCATTTGAATTATGATGTTGGAGAAGGATATTAAAAGTACCATGGACTTCTAGAAGAACAAACAAATCTGTCTTGGAAGAAGTATAGCCAGAGTGCTCCTTTTAAACCAGGATGGTGAGACTTTGTCTTTCATACTTCAGACTTGTTATCAGGAGGGACTAGTCCCTGGAGAGGGACAACATGCTTGGCAAGGTGGAGGGTCAGCAAAAATGAGGAAGACTTCCCCTGCCCTCAGTGTGATGGATTGACACAGTGGCAGCAGGAATGGGCTCAACTGTAGCAGCAGTTGTGAGAATGGCATGGGACCAGGGAGTGGGGTCGAGTCGAAATTAACTCGAATACATGTAACAATGTTATGCCAAGTGGCATAACATAGATGTACTATGAGACTATGATCTTAAGGTTTCAAATCCAGAAAAACAATCTTGGGAAGTGTTTGTTTATGTCTGAGGAGTAGCCCCATATTTGTGTGTTTAAGAATAGCTCATGAATCTTTTGTACAGCAGGATGATTTTGAGACAAAAGAGAAGAGTTTGGGTTTCATTTCACTGACTCCAGCTACATGACACTGTGGTTTCTGAAGAATGGATTCATGTACATACTTTGCTGCTGGCTCCAGCAATTTTGGGGCATCTAAGGAGCTCTGGTAGCGTAGTGGTTACGAATCGGGCTGCGAACCTTAAGGTCAGCAGTTCGAAACTACCAGCTGCTCCGCGGGAGAAAGATGAGGCTTTCTACTCCCGTAAGGATTTACACCCTCGGAAACCCTGTACAGGGTCGCTCTGGGTCGGAACCGACTCGACGGCACTTAACAACAACAACAACAAAAGCTGAGTATGAAGGCAAATGATTACATCATCACTTACTCACTAAGCACTGTGTCCTCTGAGGTGGGTTTCATTGTATAACTTATGTTGTGTGCAAGGTACATTTCTGTTGACTCATTGTATTTATCTACCTACAGACCATAAATAGAACTCAAGCAGAGATGTTTAAATATATTCAGCATCTATTTAGGGAAATCAACTTAAACATTATTGTGCCAGCACAAATGTACTACTTGATTGGACCTAATTGCTACGAGAGACGCTGAGTGTGTACATTGTTCAGTCTGGGCAGTCTTCTGGTTTACCTCAGGCCAGGCTGGAGTATACCACTTTCAACTGTGTGTGTTTGGAGAGACTGGGTCCTGAACAGATGGCCTTGATACGGGCTCCCATGACTACCAGGCATGCCAAGCAGGCAGATGAGGGATCTGGCTTGTTCCTTCTCTTCTAAATTGATGTCAGCCAGGGAAAAGTGGTGAAAATAAATCAATGGTTCCCTCCTCCAGACCCAGCATGTACCTTTCAGTCATTGAAATAAGAAACATCCTGTGGTGGTTGTTGGGTGCTTTCTGTAATAGGAAGAGCCTTTCACATACTGGAGATTAATATAACAAATGGCTAAGAAATTCCTCAGAAAGGATTTTCCCCCCTTTGATCAGGGACCAAATGTTGGCACGGAGTGGGCAGCAGCAGGTATGGAGAGGCTCTGCTTATTCACTCCCAGAAGCTTTGAGTCCTTGGTGACTGGGCTCAGTATTTTTGGTAACTGGTTGGTAATGGCTTATATCTCCCATCCTCAGAATGCAGGAAATCAGAAGCAGGAATTGTGCTGCATCCCTTTGGCAGTGCTTTTAGCTCCTACCAAGGGGTCCAACACTTGTGCCACACTCATATCGACTCTTTATTGTGCCTCTTACACAGCAAGGGTTTCAACTTAACACCAATGGCATTAGCTTTAAGTCTTGTTTAGTGATTGTATAACAAATTAACCCTAAAATAGACTGTTTTATGACTTAATTGCCTTTTATTTGAACTAAAGATCCCCCTTACTTAAAAATATATGAATCATATTCTCAGACACAAATGGATTTTCTAGTTATAAATCATGAACATTTGATGTGTTTTCAAACAGCAAACATTTCAAATATGTGAGAGTCATACTGGGTTAAAGTAGAAAGGAAGTTTTGATTTTTGGAAAGAATCTGATCTATATAAGTAACAGGCTTTCCAATTTTGGAAGCTTCATATGGCCCGTGGGTGGCATGTTGTATTCCCCCCCAACTTATTTATAGCAGTATGGTAATCTAATTTCCAAATTTTACATAGCTTGATGCACAGAATTTGTAATGTTTATAGAAATACCATGTATAGAAATATCTTCATAAGAGCTTTATGTTGTGGTCTGTTTAGGTTAGTTCTCATTAGTTAGCTAGAAGAATTATGGGACTGCCAAGTCAGTAATTAAAAATGGGGCTTCTGGTTTTATTCCTAAAGTATCTTTTAAAGAAATATTACTAATGTCTTTTTATTGGCCCTTAAAATATATATGCAAAATGAAGCCTAACTTGCAAATCTTTGGGAGAATTTCTTTTATTAATTTAGAGAAACTTATGAAACTTTTCTTAATGACTGAAATACACAGAACTGTCAAGAAGGGTGGCAACATTTCAACTAGTTTTGAAGAGGAATCAGGTTGGCTGTGACTTAGTCATCTCTGGATGATGCATTTGAGGATGTGATGCACAGCAGTTGAATTTATATTAAAAAGATGTTAGTAAAGCTCGTTTTGGAGAACTCATGGATTACAGCTTAAAATTCTGAGAAAAATGGAATTTTCTCTCAGCTTCACAAATGTAGCAAAGGAATTCTTAATATTTTTGTATCTTTTTGATTTCCCTTACTATTTCTCTCTCTCTCTCACTGTCTCCTGTCATACACTGAGTCAATAGAATGCAGAAGCAAGAAGATGGAGGGGTGAGTCAGAGAGGAGATTGACCATGAACTGTAGTGGGGACCATGAACTTTAGGATTTGGGGAGAATTGAATTCAGTGGGTGCGTATGTTCTGTACTGACCTCTCCTTTCCAAAGCTGAACCTTTGCATCTTAACAGATAGCAGTAGAATGTCTGTGTGTATGTGTTTGTGTGCGTGTGTGTGTGTGGGGAGGGTTATATGTATAATTTATACTAATATCTTTAGTTTTGGGAAATAAACAGGTATTACTAGACTGACTTATGCAGTTTTTAGAAACAGAACATCACTCCTAGGCTGGTATGCAAGAATACCTGGTATTCCTGGAATTAATTTTGATCAAGAGACAGTGAAACGTGAGCATGGTTGTTGGAAAGCTGTGTTTTCATGTAGCTTTCTTCAGTTTAATCTTTGGGATTTTTTTGATGTGCTCATCCTACTCTAGGCTGAACCTTTATTCTGGTTTAACATATAAGCTGAGTAGAACCTTCTCTTCAGCTCTGCCCTCCTCTAAGGTATAATTCAGCTATTGTTTATTTTTGTTCCATTTATACTCTACTATTGTATGGTTGATAGTTTCAAAATCTCTATACTCCTTGTTTTTCAGTAACAATATCTAAGACCCTGGAAAATGTCCTCACTTTTTATGTTTTGTTTTGTCTTTCTTCCTTTCCCATTTAATTTCTTTTATAATAGAGAATCTATGTAACTTACAATATTTAAAGTGCTTTATAATCATTTTTTAACTACCTTCTTTTGTTCTTCTTCCCATCCCAACACTGTTTCATAACTAACTTGATAATAGATGAGTATATTTCTCTTCTTTAGTGATGAGGAAATAATTGCTAAATACTTCCTCCTGGTGTGATGCTGTGGGTTAATGCGCCAGACTGCAAAGCCGTTTGAACTGCAAGGTTGGCGGTTCAAGCTTACCAGCTGCGCCTTGGAAACCCTATACAGGGTCGCTATGGGTCAGAATCGACTCTACGGCACTTAACAACAACAACTATCTATTTAAGGATTCCTGGTGTGGCACTGTTTGTTAAGCGCTGGACTGAAATGTCAGTTTAAACAGCAAGGTCAGTGGTTCAAGCTCACCAGCCACTCTTCAGAAACCCCATACAGGGTCGCTAAGAGTTGGAACAGACTTCCCAGCATTTAACAAGAACTATCCTTTTGTTGTTGTTGTTGTTGTTGTTAAGTGCCGTTGAGTCAGTTCCGACCCATAGCGACCCTGGATAGGGCTTCCGAGGAGTGACTAGTGAGCTAGAACCGCTGACCTTGCAGTCCCAGGAACATAATTCACAAGGCCAGGGAAATCATAAGAAGTCATCATACTTTTATAATTTATCTGAACTTAACTTCAATTATGGAATGATACTCTACCAAATTTTGCTTAATGATGCCAATAATTTGTTTGGCATTGTGCATTTTATGACTTTGAATAGCTTTGGTAGAGTAATGGTTATTAGTCCGGCTGCTCATTACAAAGTACCAGCCACTTCGCGGGAGAAAGACGAGGCTTCTGTTCTCATAAAGATTTGCAGCCTTGGAAATCCTATACAGGCTCCCTATGAGTCAGAACTGACAACTGCCAATCACCATATTTAATGGAACTTTTGAGAGCCAGAACTCAATTGAACTGCCTGCTTTTCTGGGTCTTGGTAGTTTTTTGACTTTGACAGGGTGTAGTCTTAACATTGCGAAGTATGAGTCTTCCAGAACACTTAATTGTACTCCTGAGAAATCTGTACCTGGACCAAGAAGCAGTTGTTCAAACAGAGCATGGGAACACTGAATGTTTTAAAATCGGGAAAGGTGTGTGACAGGGTTGTGTTCTTTCACCATACTTATTCAACCTGTATGCTGAGCAAATAATACGAGAAGCTGGAGTCTATAAAGAAAAATGTGGCATCAGGATTGGAGGAAGAATCATTAACAACCTGCGATATGCAGATGATACAACCTTGTTTGCTAAAAGTGAAGAGGATTTGGAATATTTACTCATGAAGATCAAAGAGCACAGCCTTTGGCATGGGTTGCATCTCAATGTCAGGAAAACAAAACTCCTCACCACTGGACCAATAAACAACATTCTTATCAATGGAGAAAGGATTGAAGTTGTCAAGGACTTCATTCTTCTTGGATCAACTATCAACACTCATGGAAGGAGCAGTCAAGAGATCAGACGACGTATTTGGGCAAATCTGCTGCACAGGAACTTTTTAAAATGTTGAAGAGCAGAGATGTCAGCATGAGGACTAAGGTGAACCTAACCCAGGCCATGGTGTTTTCAGTAGCCTCATATGGATGCAAAAGCTGGACAGTGAATAAGGAAGATCATAGAAGAATTGATGCTTTGAGTTGTGGTGTTGGAGGAGAATACTGAAAGTGCCATGGACTGCCAAAAGTACCAATAGATCTGTTTTGGAAGAAGTGCAGCCAGAGTGCTCCTTGGAGGCCAAGATGGCTAAACTTCTTCTTTCCTACTTTGGACATATTGTCCGGAGGGAACAGTCGCTGGAGAAGGATGTCATGCTGGGTAAGATGGAGGGTCAGAGAAAAAGAGGAAGACCCCTCACGAGATGGATCAGTCAGGTGGCATCATTGATGGACTCAGGTGTGGCAGCGGTAGTGAGGTTGGCCCAGGATCGGACGTTGTTTCGTTCTCCTGTGCATGGGGTCGCTATGAGTCGGTTCCGACTCGATGGCACCTGACAACAACAACAACAGTCTTAACAACTTTTCTGTCACTTATTTTAGTGAAAAATATTTGAGTGTTTCCTCTCTGGCAGATTACCACCTTATACAATTTCTGGCTATTGCAGGTATTACTGTTGTGTTGTGCGTGGATCACTGGAGAGAAGGTTTTCTCCCTCCTTTCTCAAAGTTCACAGCTCTTTTTCACTCTTATCTTAGAGTGAGGATGTGGTATCAGGGACGCTGAATTAGTAGATGCGATTATTGTCCATAGGTGTAAAATGTTACTATGTCTCTTTCTTTGCCCCCTAAGACCAGCGAAGAACACATACGGTAATATGAGTACATGATAAATGTGTGCGCATGCTCACATCCAGCAGCACTCACAGAGCAACACAACCGCAGACACATGCTGCTCTCTGACAGCCTTTACAGATTCATCTGATGAGTAATCTCTTATGATCCTATAAACACTTATTTTAGGGCTTAATGAAATAATGACTGATCTGAACTAAATGTGTTGCCTTTAGCTGTATTAATAAGTGGAAAAGCAGCAAATTAATCTTCAAAACTGAATTCAAATCCCCCAAAGGTATGACATTTTACGGTTACTAGAAAGTTAATTTCATTCCAGTCTTTTCTTCTCTTTCTTCCTTTTTTAATGACTGGAAGGATGTTAATTATTGTAGGTCATGTATCTTTTTCAATCCTGAAAAGGGTTAAAAAAGAATCCCAAAACTGGAGGAGATACTGGCAAGGTATTATTGCTTATAATTCCAAAGGAGCTAAAAAGGTGTTTTTAAAGATAATACTCTTGGTAAAGTTAATCTGGATTACTGTACAAATAATATTTAAATTTAGCTCAGATAGGTTTTTATCTTTACCAATAATGCTCAATACATGAAGCCAGCTTTTTATGTATTAACTCATAAGAAAAGGAAACAGACTTTGAAGTGTTACTTAATTGGTTTACTTCATTAACACTAAAGACAGAAAACCAAATAAAAAGAGAAGGTTGATGAACTTTAGAAAATCCTTCGTGACTCTTTCTATGACATTGTTTTAATGTGAGGACTTAGAAATCCAGGTATTCTCAGAGAAACAGTTGACTGATGCAGATTTAAGACCTTGTCAAAACTGGAATGTGTCAAATGCTGATGCAGTATTAACAATAATTTATAAATTGCAGTGCAACAACCTCTTTTAACCCTAACATTTTTTGGAGAAAAAAATCATTTCAATCAATTCTAACCAAATTATGTGTGGACAGAAAGCACATGGTCTCTGTTTCACCTTTAAATTGTTTGCCAGTTAAAGAAATGTAGATGTGTGGATCGGTTTGTGAGAAAAGAGGGGCCAAAGATGTCAAAGTACAACATTCTCTCTCTTTCCAACATCGCGTAGTGACATTACTTATTTCCTTTAAAGATAAAGTGGGAAGGAAAAATTGGAAAGAATGGGAACGTAGGAATATTTCTTTAATCATGTTATAGGGAGGGCTGTGGCTCCACAGGAAAGCATGGGACTGCAAGCCACAAGGTGTGCTGTTTGAGCCTACCAGCCGCTCCACAGGAGATAGAGTTGAAACCCTACCAGGTTACTCTGAGTTGGTATCTACTCAGCAACACTTCTGAAATTTCTAAAGTCGCACATAACCTTGTGTTTTAACTTAAATTTGCAAAGTTATCATGACATTTTTGCAAAAATAAATTTTGTGTGGGTTAGAAAAGGAGATATAACCAAACCTTTTTTTGTTTTGTTTTTATAATATAAGAAGACAAAGGCATTACTTTGGGTAAAAAAAATTTTTTTCAACATTATGTACCTTTCAAGAGTCCAATCAATAATTCATCTTCACAAATGGCCATGACTCAACTCCAGTTTCATGGTGGCGTGGGAATCCCCAAATTAATACAAGATAAATTATGTATTAGCATTGTGATAGACAAGTCTAGCAGGTCGCTCTTTTGTACTCAAAGTGAGGTTGTATTTTCTTGATTTCCTTCAGTATCATGCTACCTACCATCTTGGTTTCAATGGATGTTTCAGGAAATGACTGCTTACAGTTGATAAGTTTCAAGTATTGAGTCACCAAATTAACTGCTTAAGTACTTCATGGTAATATTCTTCTCATCTTAGTGTGATATTTAGAAAGCAATGTGTAGGTGTGTTTAGTAAAATGATGCTAGAAGGCATATATCCAGTTTATTTGTTTCTGACTCCAGTGACTGCTGATTGTGTTCTAGTGTTGGGTGCAGTGTGTATAACTGTAGACTCCAGGCCTATCTGGGTCACACCATTCTGGTCTGTTCTAGTAGGGAATGGGTTGGAAAAGTTTTAATGGTCAGTTTGAACATTGGGTTTGTTATTGTTAAAGTGCCATTGAGTCGATTCAGATTCATAGTGACCCTCTATAGGGTTTCTGAAGAGTGGATGATGGGTTTGAACTGCTGACCTTTGGCTCAAACTGAACTTTTGATCCAGTACATTATCCTGCAGTACCACACCAGGACTCCTTAACAGGAGTAGAGGGTTATTACATGATTAATTAAATTAATCAAGACCAATTAATCAGGATGAACCATACCCCTTATTAATTGTAGAGTCACAAAGTACTGAAAACTTAGACTGTAATTATACACTTGGTGTTACTGGTTATGGACCAGATGTGTTCTCTAATGTCCTTGTATTTGGTGTGTCTGCCCAAATTTAGGTAACACATTAGGACTATTTAGCATCAGTGAAGTGTAAGCACATTTTGGCAGTAGTCCAAATGTTTAGTTCCCTTCACTTGTAATTGTCTATGTGTGTGTACTTCTCTATCTCTCTTATTAACACATGAACACCTTCTTAAAAACATAGAAAAATCTAATAACTTTGTATATATGAACATTTCTGAATCATTTATAAATCTTTTTATAGTTGTATTAAATATTTCCTTGCATTATGATTTATTGAAACTTGATCATTCTTAGGCCATCCCCAAGTTAACATAATTTCATGCTATCTTATTTATTGAATACCACCAAAAAATAATCCATGTAACTTGCATTTCCAACTAATTAAATCTAGCTCCAATTGTTGTTAAGTGCCAGTGAGTTGGTCCTGACTCATAGCAACCCTATAAAGGGTTTCCAAAGTGTAGCTGGTGGGTTTGAACTGTGGACCTTGTGGTTCGCTGTCCTGTGGTGATCCTATAATGCCATACCAGGAATTTCTCTCTCTCTCTGTGTGTATATATATATATCATGGGTGGCATTGTAGGAGCCCACCAACATTGGCTGTTGGAGCCCACCAATCACTCAGACGGAGGAAGAAAGATGAGGCTTCGCTTCTAGCATAGTGGTTATGAATTGGGCTGCAAACCTCAAGGTCAGCAGTTCGAAACTACCAGCTGTTCTGCGGGAGAAAGATGAGGCTTTCTGCTCCCATAAAGATTTACAGCCACAGAAACTCTGTACAGGGTTGCTATGAGTTGGAACCAACTCCACAGCACATAACAACAAAAACAACAACCCAGTTATGAATTTATCCATGTATATATAAAGGCTGAGCCCTGATGCTATAGGGTAAGTCCTGGACTGCTAGCCACAAAGTCGGCAGTTCAAGCCCACCAGCTGCTTTCAGAAACCCTATACTGTGGGTGCTATGAGTTGGATGGAAATGCCTTGATGGCACTTAACAACAACAACAAAAACATAATGAAGGCCTTTTAGAGTACAGTCATACTCATTCCACAGGAAGATTGTTTGCTATAGACTCTGTTAAGAATTTGTTGATAAAGAGAAATGGGGGTGGTGGTGGAACAGAGAGAATAGGAAATGAATTCTTACTCCTTAAGAGGCCTAATAAACACAACTCCTTAGTATATCTTGTATTGCTGTTGTTTTGATTTCAGGAAACACGTGTCATCTTTAGGAGCATTCTAGGGGACTTGGTTACACAGGTGTGGGGTATGTAGGTGAGTTGATAGATGGTGGCCAGCCATGATCTGTAGGTTTCTTGTGCTTCCAGTTTGTCCCCTCACGTTCCCTGTCAAGGATCATATGTACATAAAAGGGGCATCACCTTATCTCCAAGCGTGAATTATAAAAGAGCAAACCAGATCCCTTCACTCTGATGATATAAGAGAAGAATGAGTCTTCCAAAATGAAACTCAGTGGACATATACAGGCTGAGTTCAGAGCGCTGAAAACTTGGCCTCATCCCCATTTTCCCTAGGATAATTATATGGCATGAAGTACATGGCAACTCGTGTAGCACCAACTAATGTTTGCTTGGAGATATGCCAAGTAAGTGTCTACATGGTCAGGAGAGAACAATCGGGTCTTCTACCTGGATAAATACATGCTGGCCTGAAATTTTCACCATAGCCAGCATTATCTTTGCTGATCTGTGGGACTCATGAGTATAGTTTTCTGTTTTTGTGGTTTGCAGAGCATTCCCAGGGTCCCTTTTGTTTAGTACTCACACTTTGGAGAGGAGAATTATTGTTTTACTTTTCATAGGTAGAAGGACTGGGATTCTAACTTGGGACTCAGTAGTTGCCATCCTTAGCTAATCCCACAGAAGTCACGAATGGCCATCAACGTAAGCCTATATATATATAGCTCATTGTTTTCAAGGTGATGTGAGACAGGCACCCTGTCATTTCAGTTGAGTACTTGGAAAGTGCCTTTGTATTCAGAAAGCCTTTCCTGATAGTGCTTCCATGTAAGTGACAATTGCTGTCAGTCATAACTAATTTTTAGTGTGTAACAGAAGGAAAAAAGGTTATTATGCCCCCTACACTTCATGACACGTGTGTTGTTGCTGTTGTAAAGTGTCATTGAGTCAGTTCTGACTTATAGCGACCCTATATGGGGTTTTGGAGGAGCAGATGGTGAGCTTGAACCACTGACCTTGCAGTTCACATGGCTTTTACTTTAACCCACAGTGCTACACTAGGAGTCCTCATGACACATGTAGTCATAGGCACTTTCATGGACCATGCCTCACCACATGGCTGTCAGTAATGTGTAATATTTGCACTGTTTTGCTAAGAAGATCCACTCTCAGAGAAGCTGAGTGATTTTACTAAAGTTTCTAAGGCAGAGACTCAAAACCTGCAGGACCATATTTCTGAGTTTTTCTGTTTAGCATTCAGAGCCTTAATGGCCTTGATGAGGTTACTGATGGCATCTGAGCACCTGAGAGGAGAGAAAGGCATGTTCGTCAGTCCAAGCATGCGCTCTCCAACCTTTGCCAATCGTGATTAGACATATAATTGTGCATCTAAATTTAGTGTATCATTTGCATATGTAATTAATTATACTATTATTAGGTCCCCCTTTTATTATATAAAGTGAATTGTTAGGAGACATTGATCTGAATATAAAAACTGCTTTAAAATTACGTATCGCAGTTTAAACATGGGTGGGGAATGGTCAGCCTGTGGGCTGTATGTTGTTGCTATTAAATGCTGTAGACTCAGTTGCAACTCACAGCAATCCAATATAAGGTTTCCAAAAAGCAACTGGTGAATTTGAACCACTGAACTTGTGGTTCCAACCAACCTTGCAGTCCAGCACATTATCCTGTAATGTCACATCAGGACTCCTGTGGCCCATAGAAGGGCCACAAAATCATTTGGTCTGGCCTTGACAAGGCAATTGCAGGTGGGATTCAACATTGAATAGATGGGGGAGCTTTTGTCATAGCAACATGCATTTCTATTAAGTGATGTTATAAATACCCAAATGCCCTTGGCAGCACCTTGGTTAAAAGGACTGAACGAAATGCTGCTTATGATACTGTATGTTCAAATTCAGAGTTTTCCTGTGTGGCGGGACAACTTTTAGAAACAGTGTCAGAATTTGTTTTTTTCTCTAGTGGAGACTTCCTTCTTTAACAGTGTTTAATGTTCAGCAGTGATCATGCAAATCTCATTTCCCCAAACCACAGATTTCTTCACTCAGGCACAGACATTCATGCGTGTGTTTGTTGATCCAACAAATATATATTGAGTACTGGCCGTGTGCCAGGTACTTCTCAGGTAACACCCAGATGCCCCTGGAAGTGATGGCTGCATACCCAATTAGGGGTACGTAGGGAACTCTTTAGGGTGAGGATTAAAGTGTAGACTCTGGTTGCTAGCAGTGCACACAACACCCAGTGGATTCTCTCAGCAAATAAAGAGTGCAAACTTAATTCTGACTCCATCCAGGGATTTAACTCTTTTGAACTGTGTGCCTTGAATGACATATTGAAATGCTGAGAGACTGATTTTCTCAATATCTTAAGGTGACTGGGAGTGACAGTCACCTCTATTCACAAAGAATGTCATATTTATTTGTGTGTGCACTGAGGAGATAAAGTAACAGATAAACACCAGTTTTAATAAGTGAAAGTTATAAAATATGATTGGGCTCAATTTGTTTTTCAGTGATCCAGACCAAGAGAAAGAAAGGGTCCATTATGTGAGTCTTTTACGTTACGGTGGTTTTGGTCTTGCTGTTATTGTAGAAGGCTAGATTGGTGTTAGGATGCATTTATCTGAGTTGAAGAAAGATGCTCTAAATAGGGTCAGTGCATTGGAAAGATCTGGCAGGAATGAAGTAATGGTTTCCACTTGACCAAACTGGACTTGGCAGCTTGGCTGCCACCCAGGCAGAGCATGGGAGTGGTGCTGGAACTCGGGGCATGCGTGGTAGGTTCTCAGGCAAGTTCTCATATTCAGATGAGGTCAGACAGGGGCTGCGTGATCCCCCCAACAATGGACAAGGGGCACGTCTACCCACAGGTCGTCTGCTGTCCTTAAGCCTCATGAGCATGCTGAGAATTCAGTCCTACATGACAGCAAGTACGTGAAGAAATGAAGAGTTGAAGAGATCAGTACTTCCAAAACAGTCTCAAATCCTTCTTTACTTGTATAAACAAGTTTATACATAACATCCATGTGCGTAGTTTTAATTCCTCTTGTTTTTGGAGATAATTTTTTCCCTGTAACTATTTCAAATGTACAGAACATAGGTAGGAATAAAGGAAAAACAAAGGCATATAAAATTGTGTAAACTAATGTCATAATTTTTATACTTTGCTCTAACTCTTCACTTAATAGAACAGCTCTTAAGATTCTTACTCAGAACTTTATTCTTAATTTAATCACAAGGCTAATGAACTGGGGCATATAATTTTCATGGCTTATTGTAGATTACAAGTAACCAGTGGTTAAATTTAGAAGCAAACATTCTCAAGATGCCCTTTCTATATCACATGCCTGGAAATGTAAATATGGCCACAATGACTTAATTAACAAGTCTTGAATGACCTACAGAAATAATGCAAAGCAGCCATATGATCTAAAGAAGTTTGCTTTTTTTGGATCCACTTCATGTAGGAGCTGTTCCTTCATATTTCATTCATTGTTAAAGATGTTACTGTATAATACTGATGATCATTATGATCAATCTGAGAGACAGTTAAATGATTGTTACAATAATATTTTTGTTACCTAGTGGTTGTAAGATGAGCCTTAGAAAGAAGTAGCTAACAAAATTCTGATTCTTAAAGAAATCTGCTTTAGAAGTATCTGAACAAAAAGCCAAGTTTTAGAATGATAATGACTGAAAAATGAGGTGTCAACATTTTTAACAAACCCATTCCTCCCTTATCAGCATGATTAGGGTTTCAAAGGTGGATCATTATGTAACATTGGCTTTATGC
Source organism: Chrysochloris asiatica (assembly GCF_000296735.1). Lineage (NCBI taxonomy): Eukaryota > Metazoa > Chordata > Mammalia > Afrosoricida > Chrysochloridae > Chrysochloris > Chrysochloris asiatica. Next base: position 4,189,588 of record NW_006408547.1, on the reverse strand, counting down.
AAAACCAGAACATGACCACATCAAATCACAAAATGAAAGATGGTTGCATCATTAGAGAACTGCCAAATGACATTATGACCTAACTGCCTAACCACTGAGAATCACCACCCAGCTAAATTGTCACATAATGTAAGCCATTTTAGCCAGCATTACCCGTGCCTTGCCCCTCTGTGTTTATTACTGCTAGGTGAATGTCATTAACGTGCAGAATAGTTGGATAATAGTACTTGTACTATTTTATTATTGCTATAAACATCAAATGTCAGGTAAGGCGACAGTACTTGTACTATTTTATTATTGCTATAAACATCAAATGTCAGGTGAGGAGTACAGATACTAGAAGAAAATTATTTCAGGAAATTTGTAGATGTATTTGTTTAATTTTTCCTAGTGGTTGTAACTTTCATGATGTGTTTGTACACTGCATGGCATACGTATTGCATGCTTTCTCTTTCAAATGCTCAATCCCTGGTGTGTTGGTTAGAAATCTACTTGGCTCTTTTTTTAGGATGTAAGTGACATCAGTGATACTGGAGAGTAAATATTGAGCCTGCTTTGCTAAAATATACAATGTTTGCAAGCTTTAGTACTATTAATATCATTAGTAACATTGCTTGCCAGTGGATTGTAGCACACTACTAGTAGGCCATGAAAACTTGGTTGAGTACTGAAATTGAAGTATTAGGGGTTTAGGACTTAGGGAAATTAAATTTTTCTTCGGTTATAAACTGAACCCTTATGCCAAATTCTGGTATGTTGTAATCCCCCAGACTTGATTTAGGGCATGAAGATATTTTCTAGTTTAAACCAGGGTTTCTTACTAGTTCAAAATCAGTCCATCATGGCCAACAGAGCATATACATTGCATAACTGCCAAATGTCTTGAGTTTGGGATTTTGACTTGAATAGGAGACAAGCAGTGTTGCCCCACTCAAAGATGGCAGCAGACACATACTAAAATAGGGGCAGTCAGCTACCATCTTTGAGTAGGGCACCACTGCCTGATCGCTGGTGGTAGTGGCATTATGCCATTGAGTGGGTTCTGACTCTTAGTGACCCTGTATAGGATTTCTCAGGCTGTAAATCTTTACATGTTTCTCCAGCAGAGAGACTGGTGGATTCAAACTGCTGAACTTGCTGTTAGTAGCCCAACTCATAACCGACTATGCTACCAGGGCTTGTATTTCCTATTCAGGGCAAAACCCAAGAACTTGGATGCTGTATTGGTCATGCTTGAGCTGTTCTGAGACATGCAGAAGCTCTGGTGCAGACCTTTGCGGCCAATATGGTCATATTTCTTCCTGATCATATTGCACTGTATTTATTTTTCTCTGAACACGCAGCTATGAAATTGCATGTATTTATAATAAATCAAAGTAGTTATGTTCAAGTTTTTGCTCCTTTACAGTGTGGGTATATATTCATGCAAGAGTATAATGTAATATACAACAGTCTTATTTTTTAATATCCTGGGATATTGTTAAAGGAAGTAATTTGCTAGACAGGTTAGAAATGGGAATAAAAGCTACAATACATCTGTGTTAGGCTCACTGCCTTGCTTTATTTGAAGTCTTACCTAGTTTATTTCAGGCCTGGGGTTCTCCCTAAGGTGCACAGTAAATACCCAAGCTAACATATTTTAGAAGCAATGCTATTTGGGACAGAAATTTTCAGCTCTGATACTGTGATATGCTAGGAAATCTTTATCACTTTCAAGGGGGATTACAAAATATTTTGAAAGAAAATGAACTTTTCATTTAATAAACCAAAACAGGGCTTTGAACCAGTTCAAAATGGCTGATGGAAGTAAAGACCGCTTAGTCATTGCATAACAGCCAAATCTCTTGCCTGACTCCAGTGGGAAACTGGCAACAGTAGGACCCCTCTCAAAGACAGAAGCTAACTGCAAGCCCTTGAATTTGATGCCTGTTTCCTACTCAGATCCAAGTCCAATATATAAGAGATTTGCTTAGTATGTTTGTTTCCTTCCATTGGCCATGACTGAACCATTTTGAACCAGTTTGAAGTACTGACCAATGGAAGCCATTGAGCCCTCTTTTCTAAATGTGGAAAATTACCTGGATGGTACTAAGTGCCAAACATCTAGAGACAAATGATTCCTAGCACCAACCTTCAGGAAGTGTTAGTCAAGAAAAATGGATCTGCTAAAAATGCAATACATACAGTGTTACAGGTACAGTTTAGGGGCAGGATTCATGAAAGTGATAGTACGTGAACTTGTCAGTAGGACTTCAAGGGATAGGTCTAGACTCTGCTCAGCCGAGATTCAGGCTGGGAAGACCATAGAAGGTTATCCTTCTCTATGTAAGGGATACTGAGTTTTAGAGCGATGTTACTCTTTGAAAAGGTGCTGAAATGTTGTTGTTTTTTGTTTTTTTTTTAAAAAAGAGGCAATAGCAAATCTTTTATTTTCTGTTTGTCAAACATTTTTTTAAAAAAAATATTTATTAGGGGAAGCTCATGCTTGTATTCACCTATACATTTCTATACTCACTTATACGCAACACATGTATATGTATGGTGTGTGTATATTTTACACAATAATGACTATATGTATTAATTTATATAAGTTTGTATCTAAATCTAGCAGACCCAGTGGCACAGTGGTTAAAGCGCTTGGCTGCTAACCAAAATTTGGGTAGTTTGAAGTCTCCAGCTTCTCTGTAGGAGAAGCTTGTAGCAGTTTGCTCCATAAAAAGATTGCTATTGTTAAGTGCCATGAAATCGCTTCTGACGCATAGCAACCCTGTGTAGTTTGAACCATCAACCTTGTGGTTAGCAGTCTAGTGCTTATCTGACAGCACCACATCAAGACTCCTCCATGAAGGTTCCAAGCTAGGAAACCCTATGGGACTGTCCCACTCTCTTCTGTAGGGTTGCTATGAGATGGCATCAACTTGAGGACAGTGGATTTGGGTTTGGTTTGGTATCTATATCTAATAGAAATGAGGTGAATAAAAAAAATTAACTAACTTTAATTTGCTTCTCTGTCTAGAAGCATCTTGTCCAAATTCTTGCTTTGAGACACTAGTAGAAAATCGGAGAGTTAATACATACAAGAGGATTTCCTCCTGACTACAGACATGAACTTGCAGAATAAAAACAATCACTCTGCTATTATGAACATTGAAAAAAGATAGTGGCTGGCATTTATTTATTTGTGTGTCCATCCATCCATTTCTTTATCTTGAGTGTAAGTTTGTTATGTATAATTCCTGTGGTACAAGGCTCTCAGCTTGTTAAGTCCAGGAACAGTTTCCTATTTTTTGTCGAATCTTTATACCTAGTACAGTGCCAGGGCACATGTAGACACTCAATATATTTATGACTTGTTGCAGTGACCTGAACTGTGAAGACAAATGGGACATGGCCAACATAGGCAGCAAGATTGAGATACATAGAGAAGCAACTGAGATATGAGATACATATAGACTATGTGCTATTTAGTTTGTGTCCATAATAAGCATTTTGGAAAACGTGTGGAGAAAGAGACTGCTTTCATTTGAATAAAACACGATGATACCCAAATACAGATGCTACTTTCTTATTCATAACTTCAATAACTTTATTGATAACTTTGTAAGATTAGCATGCCAGAAAAATGGCAATGTTGCTAATTACCTTTGGTTCAAGATCGATTTTCTATTCTTGTCCCAGCACAAATAGAAATTTCATTCTACTATTTCCCAATTGACCTCTCAGAAAATGAGCTATTTCTCTTCAATCTGAAATGCTTCATTAAGATGGTTTGCATGGTGCATGGTGCACTTTATAAAGGGGAGTAAACATATTCATAGTTTCGGTGTTGTCTGTATCAATCTGCTAGAGTACGTAGGTATTTGTGTTATTTCCTGCCTGAATGATAACAACAGGCTTGGTGGTATCAGAGAAAATCAATGATATTCAAGAAATCCTTGTTGTTTAAGTTATTAGCTTTCTAAATGCAATTTATTTCTCTGTCTAGAACACCTCTTTATCATTTTATGGAGGAATTGGGGAGGTGACTGGCTATTCTGTTATTCTTTCACATGAACCATGCTGTGCACCGTAGAGTTGGTCCCAATTCACAGAGACCCTATAAAGTGTTTCTGAGCCTATAAATCTTTACAGGAACAGAAAGCCTCATCTTTCTCCTGAAGAGTAACTCATGGATTGGAACTGCTGACCCTGTATATGAGGTTATTGACAATACTATGGCTTGATTCAGGCTCACCTTAGTCCTCAAATTGACATCTTTGCCATAGGTCTTGGGCAGAAGATTTGCCTCATGCAGTAGTTTGATTTCTTTACTGCTGGTTCAATGAGTTTTGATGATTGATCTGAGCAAAATGAAGTCTTTGATAGCTTCAATCTTTTCTCCATTTATCCTGATGTTATTTATGGATCCAGATGTGCACTTTTTTGTTTTCTTTAAGTTGAAGTGCAACCTATACTGAAGGCTGTGGTCATTGATCTTCATCAGTAAGTATTTTAAGTACTCTTCACTGTCAGCAAGCAAGGTTGTCTCATCTGCATATTGCAGGTTGTTAATGAGTCTTCCTCCAATCCTGCTGCCATGTTCTTCTTTGTATATCCAGCTTCTCCAATTATTTGCTCAGCATGCTGTGGATAAATGCACCAGACTGCAAAGTCAGTTTGAATCACCAGGTTGGTGTTTCAAGCTCATCGGTCACTCCTTGGAAACCCTAAATAAGGTTACGATGGGTGGGAACCGACTTGACAGCACTTAACAACAAAAACAACATACAAACTGGATAAGTTTGTTGAATGAACACAACTCTGGCATACACCTTTCTTAGTTTAAAATCATTCAGTGTTCCCTTGTTCTTTTCGAACTGCCTCTCGGTGCATGTACAGATTCTTCATGAGCACAATTAAGTGTTCTGGAATTTTCATGCTTTGCAATGTTGTCCATAGCTTGTCATGATCCACACAATCCAAAGCCTTTGCATAGTCAATAAAGCACAGGTGAACATCTTTCTGGTATTCTCTGCTTTCAGCCAAGATCTATCTGACATCAGCAATGGTATGGACTGTGGGAGAAATGAAAAGGGTTGATAATTATGAAATATTTTCCATGGAATTTAAACTGAAGGTTTTGGTGAATACCTTTTTTAATTAAAAGAAAAATACGTTTCTCTTTGAGCTAGATAAAGGTATATTTTTGTATGGGTCCTGACCCATAGTGACCCTGTATAGGGGTTCCGAGGAGTGACTAGTGTGAGCTTGAACTGTTGACCTTGCAGATCAAAATGAATTTTCAGTCTAGCACATAAATCCACAGTGCCAGACCAGGATTCCGGATATAGACATATTGATGTTGTTGAGTGCCATTGAGTCAGTTTTGACTCATAGCGATTCTGTATAGGGTTTCCTAAGGGTAGCTGGTGAGCTTGAACCACTGACCTTACAATTCAAAACGACTTTGCAATCTAGTGTGTTAATCCACAGTGCTACACCAGGACTCTGGATATAGACATAGACACTTTAATATCACTTAGGGACCAATGTAAAAAGTGAATTAAAGTCAACAATTTGAACTGTTTTTGATCTTCCAAATAATAACTTGTTTGGAACATTAATCCTCTTATTTTTTATACTAAACAGCTCATCATTTCCCACAAATTTACTCAGAAATGACTATATTCATTTGTATGCTTTTCTCAGTGATTGGGGTGTCCTTCCTCCGGATCTTTGAAGATTAAAAAAAAAGACCAAGCTCCTAAGTATAATTTAGCTATTGATACACCTCGTGCCTGTGCTTGTGAGCTTCTCTAGGCTTAGGATCCTGCCTGCCTTTGGGTTGTATCCTCAAGTCACAGTGCCTGGCCACAGTTGTGCTATGATACTTTACTGAATTTATTGTTAGATATTTATTGAGAACTTTGCCAGTGAACCTTGCTTGGTGTGTCCTTGTCCTCTCTGTGTGGAGGACTGTAACTCTGTCAATGTCCTGCAGGAGCTGTATTGTCCCTGAACTCACTTTGCTTCTGTGGCTCTGATGTAGGAAGACAGGTTGGTCTGCAGGAAGGCAGAGGAGAGGAACTCTTGTCTTCATCAGAGTTTCATTTCTCTAGCCCACCTATTTTCTCAGTCGTTTCTCAGAAACCCTTTACATGGCTGCTATGGATCAGAACCAACTTGACGGCACTCAACAACAACAACAGGTCACCTACCTACCTTCATTTCACACAGCTTCTGAATTACTTCTGGGGGAGTTTTACCCTGAAAGGGATATACAGGACTGCGGAGAGAGATGGGAACCAGCATATTGGATGTAAGAATTTAATGTAAGGTCTCTGTTTCTGAGGACCAAACATAATAGCAGTAGCTTCCTGCTATAGGACACATTCAAACTTCTATCCTTAAAAGAAAAAGAAATCTCTTTTAGAGTGTAAATAAATACTCCTATTTTTCCTAGAGCTGGAATTGAGGTCCATTTAAGCTGTCAGGGGGTTAGTTGGGCTGAGTGTGCTGGAGTTAATTTGAGAATGATATAATGCCATTAAGAAATATTTGTGGACATGCAATTTGAATGGATGGTACTGGTGGGTTTGGTTTATTAAATAATATACTAACATTTTAAACCAATTTCATGAGTTTTACTTCCATTTATTGTTTCAAATAATGTTTTTGTTTTTGTTTTTTTGGTGACCTTAGAAAAATCCCTGAATTTCGCCATTGTGAAATTGTGATGAATAACAGCTTTCAAAATACATTTTAATGTTCCAATGAGACTTAGTAAATGAGAACTTTGAAAACAAGATCTAAGTACTGTCCAGATGTAAATTATAAATTCTCTCATGTGTAAGATGCTTGTTTTCTTGCTTTCATTTACACGAACAAGCCGGGTTGATCTTTCTTTGTCTAAATCTTGTGAATTGTGGAGAATAAAAAGAGAGGAGAAGGTGGGATTGTAAATCATGGGTGACCCTTACAAGAGTGCAGTCTTCTATTGAGCAGATGGGCAACTGAACTTCGAATATGGACTTAGTTAACGTCAGTATTGCTAAATAAAAACTGAGACAATTAGATTCCTAAATTAAGATTTTATAAACATATGAACATAAAACAGAAAATGTAATACTTTGGATAATAGGAATAATCTCCTCCAACTCCCAATAAGAAGGAGATCATATCTGGTAAAGTGGAGGGTTGGAGAAAAAGCAGAAAACCCCCACTGTGGATTCGCACAGTGGCAGAAGTGATGGGCTCAGGCGTAGCAACAATTGTGAAGTTGGCCCAGGACCGGGCAATGTTTCATTCTATTGTACATAGGGTCGCTGTGAGTCAGTACTGTCTAGATGTCATCTAACAACAATAATATTCAAATAGTCATTTCTGTTTATTTTACTTCAATACTTGTACATTATTAAGTGTTCTACTTATTCATGTATTTTAATTAGCAAATGTGACATATTAACTATGTTGTTGTTAAGTGCCATTAAATCGATTCTGACTCATAGCTACCCTGCATGGGGTTTCCTAGAAGTGTCTGGTGCATTTGAACCACTGACCTTGTGGTTATGCTGCAGAGCAATACCAGTGCTGTCAAGTTGGTTGTGACTCATAACAACAATAGAACAAAATACCCTGTACTCTTTTGAAATAGCTCACATTTGCTCATTTTTAAAAATATATGTTTTTTAAATTGCTCAATTAAAAAATGATTTGCTTTGTTTATCCCATATTAACTTTTCTTAGCCCTTTCCCCTCCCTTCTCATTTCTACTGCTTTGTTCTTGTTCATTGATAGTGTGAAAATAACTTGAGTTGTAATGGTTGTGTTTTTCCATATCTCCAAATTGTCCTGAATGTATGAGGTGACTTTTAAATTGGACAGATTCCAATTTGGGAAAGTAAATACACTTGCCAGCAGGGATATCTGTAGCTCAAATTAAAGAAGCTGAACTGTTGCTGGGGAGAACCCTTGACAAAACTTGGTGTTTGTTGAAAAGTGCCTTCAAGTTGGTTCTGACTCATAATGACCCTGTATAGGGTTTCTGAGGAGTGGCTGGTGAGCTTGAACTGCCGACTTTGTGGTTCAAACTGACCTTGACAAAACTTAGTTATGTTTTAAAGAATTCACACAGAAAAGATGTGTGCTTCAGCACGTATCAAAATAACTGAACCTAGTAGATCATAAAACTAAATTCTCCAGGGCCTCAAAACCAGGGCAGGAGGAACTCCTAATGCATGAAGATCTGTTCATGACCTTCTTAGAAAAGAACGTCTCATTTCTCCCTTCAGGAATACATTTTCAAAGGCATCTTCCTTCACACCCTTAAGGAATAACCTCTTCCATTGAATCTCTCTTGGCATAATGAATGGAACAGTACTGAATTGGGGGTTCTAGTCAGTTCAGCTAGTCTAGTTAAATGACGGACCAGATTGTGTTTTGAAGTGTGTGTGTACATGTGTAAATGTGAAAGCAAGTGGGCCAGATGGAACACAGCTGGTAACACTGACAGAGGTAATGTTGGCATAGCAGAAAGACACAGGCTTGTATTAGGTCATCCCCTGGATGTACTTCTTGGCACTGATGATGAGACCCCAGGCAGTCACTTCCCCACCCCCAAAGGGGAACAATCTGGTCTGGCATGTGGCCCTATAGGATTGTAAGGTCTTGAGACCAAGGATATTGGGCTCTGTGGAGGCAAGCCTCCCTTTGCTGGGGCCTTGGTACTTGTCACAGATCTATAGACACAAGTGGGCATGTCTGACTGTTCAAAACACAGTAACAAAACAAAAACAAAGAAAGAGGTTTTCTTGCTTGCTTTTCTTTAACCCCTGTTGAGTTCCTTGTGGGCATAACCTTTTAGGACAGATGCAGCAACAATAAATATTGAAGTTTGCATCTCATATTTGAAGAGAAAATATTTCATTCTAATTTCACAAAGTAAATTCTCTTCTTTAATATTTACCAGCCTCATTCATTCCTTGTGCTCAAGGTCACTTCCATTTTTCAAATTTTGGGATTCTGTCTGTTAATATTTTTCAAATGAAACAGCTGGCAATCCAAATACAGAAAGTAAAACAAAGCAAAAAGAAGACCCTACGTTATAAAAGGGGGAGGATTTGTGTGTGTGTGTGTGTGTTTTACTTTAACCAAGACTAAATCAGGAAAAGGATAAACTATTCATACCTTCTTCTGGATTTGTTAGAATCAAAGCCACGCCAAGGTTTTCTCAATCCAAAGTCATGGCATTAAAAGGTAAACCGATAACATGATTTTGCAGCAAGGAGGAATAAACATTATCACTTTATAGGGTGAAAAAAATAATTCCTAAAGTGATGAAGTGATAATTTAGGGTCACTTGGAAACATTTCTGGACAGTGATCACATTCGTATCTTTTGTGAGAGATGCTGACTTGGGTGGAAAATGAAAGATATTGTAGATCTGATCAATGATGCTCTGGGAGTGTAAATGGTTATGAGTTGGGCTGCTAACCTCAAGGTCAGCAATTCGAAATTACGAGCAGTTATGCGAAGAAGGATGAGGCTCTTTGCTCCCATAAAGATTGACTGCCTGGGAAACCCTATGTAGGGTCACTATTTGTCGGAAGTGACTCAATGGTACATACCTCCACCATCAGCTTTACTAGATTCAGTGTTAACAGGTTCACCAGTTACTGAGGTGTGAAGACTGAACCTTATGCATCATGAAGATTCAGAAAGGAACCTGCCATCATACATGGGGTGGGGGCTGAATATAGTTATAAACCCATAAAACTTACATCATTATCATTACATGTGGCTGACGAGATTGTTGTTAGTTAATGCTGTAGAGTTTTCATAAACAATTATCTTTAATTCATGAATAGGCAGTTGATTCGTGTCTTGTAATTTTGTAATAGACAACACAAAATGTCCCATTTACTAAGCATTTCCTATAGTCTCGCTATTTCTGCAGTTTGGTATTGAATTTGCTTTCTCATGATTCTAAGTTTTGGGCCAAAACTGCATGATCTTTTTTGCATAAGAAAAGTCATTTGTGAACACTTACCCATACCTTTCTTTATCTCTTTGATTTGCTCCTAGCAGGATCTAGGAAGAATCCCCTGCCTTATGTGGTATTGCAGAGTATTGGTAGAGTGGGTTACAAACCTGCATTTCCCAGGGCTGGCCAGCACAGGATGATAGTCTCCTCAATCCAGCTGGTTAAGTGAATTCAATGCCCTTACCTAGCTGATAAAAGCATCAGGGCTTGGAAGAACTCCAGAGCCTCCTTTATCCTTGTAGGAACACGTGGTAGCATTTCGAGGCATGCTGTGTTGTGTGCTCAGTGAATCTGGCGCAGTGCAGCAAGCTTGTGTCATGGCACCCTGTTGATGCTTGGCTCCTTGCTCTCCTTGGAGGGGTGGGAAGCACCCATTCATTTCTGTGCATGGGGATATGTATTATACGCATGCTTGCATTTGTGTGGGTGCATGTTTACTTTTCCTTAAATCCCATTAACCAAGTGTCAAGTACATCTGCCATTACTTACTTAGCAAGGTTACTATTTCTGGTGTCCCATTTTTATTCAGGTCTTACAAAATTCACTACACTTTTTTGCTGAAACATTAGAATGCTCTTTTTCCTGGGTCTGCTTTTAATAAGAAACTCTCTTGGTTCATGGATGAGCAGCTCAGGGTTTTGGATATTTGCCAACATCTGCCCGTTACTGCTCTCAGTTCCTGACTTCACTCCAGTCCTGCTGCCCCGGCATACTTCCTGAATCTAAGCATGTTTCTTATGCTGATTATTAGAGCAGGCGGCATTTAAACAGCAGAACCACAGAGGTTAAAAAGGAAGAGTATTTGATACTTTATAGATAAACATTTTTTATTTTACACATGAGGAGATGGAGACATATAAGTGAAATGACTTGCTCAAGGTCAGCCAGTTAGAGCGGGATTGAGAACCTGTGTTTACTGCCTTTAGTTCAATTCTTTTGCTGACATAATTGTACTGATTTTTTCTAGAACACTCTGAGAGGTTTACTGAACTCTCCCCTACCCCGAGTATATACTATAAGTTTTAGGGGCGCCTTTTCTATTCTTCAATAAGTCATTGAAGCTCTTTTAGCTTTGAATAAAAGTTGTGAAGAATAAACCCATACACTCAGATAAATTATACTTGTTTGGCTCCACTGTAGTGCTCATTATATTGCCTTGTTGTTGTTGTTAAGTGCTGTCGGGTCATTTCCAACTCATAGTGACCCTTTGTAGGGCTTCCAAGGAGCAGCAGGTGAGCTTGACCATGCAGTTCAAATGATTTTACAGTCCGACACATTAGCCCACAGCGCCACACCAGGATTTGATATTGCCTTGATGTAGTAGTTTCCCAATAAATTGTCTGTTGAAACAGTTTTGTAATTGGAATTGAAAAAAAAAAAGTGGGAAGGTGACTGATTTTTTGTTGTTGTTGTTGCTGTCATTCTACACAAATCTACTAAATTGTCCACTTGGAATATGTGAAGATCACCCTCTGCCAACAGTTGTTGTTGTTATGTGCCGTGGAGTTGGTTCCGACTCATAGCGACCCTGCACAGGGTTTTCGAGGCTATAAATCTTTATGGGAGCAGAACACCTCATCTTTCTCCCATGAAACAACTGGTAGTTTCGAACTGCTGACCTTGTGGTTCGCAGTCCGATTTGTAACCACTATGCTACCAGAGCAAGTATCTTGAATATCCGTTGGGAGGGAGCTGACATAATCCAATTGTTTGAAAGCATTTAACTAAATCATTGCAGTGAAGACTGCTAAGAAAGTAGCTATCTATTGTCAATGCAGTCATACTGAGAGGCTCTGGAGAAATATTGATAGTTAGAGGGCATGTTCTAACGTCAGTTTTAACCTTAACCACACTCTGTTCATTGTATGACATTGAGAGTTATTTAACATTTGTAAAGCCCAGGATCCTCATAATTATGGTTGTTCAGATGAGGAGACTGGAATTTAGAAACCAGGATAATAATAGTAGCAAAGTCAGAGTGCTGTTGGGCCTTTGTACACTAATGAATGGGAAGTACTAGGCCTAATACCTGGACACAGTGTGTTCCCAGCGAAGCCTCACTTCTATTAGAGTGTGTTGTGGCGATTCTGATCATTATCTGTCTAATCTTAGGCACAGTGCTTCCATTTTCTGTTCTTCAATCTCTCATCTGTAAAATGGGAATGGATGATGGCAGCTACTTGATGAGTAACTGCTATTAAAAGACCAATACATGTAAAGCAATTAGAAGACTGCATGTTGTATTCTGAGTTAAGTAAATATTAGGAATTATAATAATTACATAATTACTATGTAAATACATGAGCACAATAACTAATGATAACTACTTAATAAATTGTTGTGAAGTGCTGTCAACTCGATTCTGACTCAGAGCAACTATGTGTATGACTTCTGAGGAAGGACTGGTGGGTTTAAACCATAAACCTTTTTTTTGTGTGTGGATTAGTTTTTTTTCCTTTCAGAAGAACTGATTCATACAAAGAAGTGGGATCACTATAATAATGTTTCAGGATTTTCTATGGTGTTTAATTGTAAAAGGCAAGTTTAGAAGTCTATTCTTCTAACTCTGTCTTAAAGTTAGAAAACAGAACATGTGGGTATATTAGTCTTCTCTGGCCACTGTAACAGATTTATAACTAAAAACAAAACCTAAGTGTATTATTTTGCTTTGGTTCAGGCCAGAAGTCTGGCTTAGGTCTCAACAGCCTAAAAGTATGGTGTCATTAATCTGTGTTTCTTTGTCACGGCTGCAGGGGAGAATCCGTTTCCTGTTCATTTGTTTGTTGGCAAGTCTTGGTTGAATGTGGTTATAGGACCGAGGTCTCTATTTCTTTACTGATCCTCAGAGATTGCCTCCCATATCCCCTAGGAGTTCTCAGGAATCCTTGCACATGGGTAAGCAGCAGGACTTCCAGTCTTTACCCTGCTATCGCTTGGACCATACCTGGGAAAGATTTTTCCATTTTCAGTGGCTCATGTGAATAGATTTGGCCCACCTGGATAATTCAGCATTTTCCCATCTCAACATCTTTGACCTTAATTACAGCCACAAAGTCCCTTTTGCCATGTGTGGTAACAGGTTTTGGAATTTAGAATGTATATCTATCTATATATTTTTTTTTTGGGGGGGGGGAGGTTATGCCATTATCTTGCCTGTCACAAGTGGAATAGGAAAAAAATGTACTTTAACCTAACAATCTGATTGATTGTGGGTAGCTAAAATTATACCATGAATTCCAAATTTCATTGTTCAAAAAGTGCAAAAGTCTGAATACCTTACCCCAGAAGATATGCTAATTTATTATTCATTCTTGTGGTCTTTCGGGTCCTCAGTGACAAATTTACTCTATAATTACTCTCTTAGCAGCATTTCTGGCACACAGTTGTATTTTGTAGACACTTAAAATTTGTGGCTTAGTGGCCATTCTTACTTAAGAATACACACAAACTGATGGTCTGTTAGGTGAACTACTTAAAAACCAAGCTCAAATTTCTTAATTTCATCTTGTTATTTTCTGTATTGTTCTGTTTAGCAAATCTATCCCTTACTTCTTTCTAGAATTCTTTTCCTTCTTTCTCCTCCATCATCTGCCCTCCAGCAGACAGGCTTCTACTCCCCTGGGTTGTTTGTGTATGTGCTGGCATCTTCACTGCACTGTGAGCAACTCCACAGCAAAGGTGGTTTCTCAAACTGCTTTATGTCCTTAGTTTCTAATACAGTGACTAACAGATGGTAAGCAAGCAATGTAAGTTGGTTGCATTCTGCTGTGCTGATTAACAGATGAATATTTGTCGAATCTATCACTCCACAGTTATCTATTGGTCAAACACAGGATGATAAACTTGGAACCAGAGGCAGAGCCATAAATAGACAGGTTTGGCACCCTAGGGATTTGTAGCTTAATTTTTGGGGAAGCATTGAAGTGGTAACTCTTTGACAATGTGATGATTTCATCACCGATGGGGAGATGATAAACTCTTAATTTGAGGATAGGGCAATCCCCTCAAATGATTTAACTTTTGCTTCCCAAATGCCACCTGTGGATTCAAAACAGAAGTCAAATTTCATTGTCTGGTCTTCTTACTTTAATTTCAGATTTCAAATGCTGTTTTTCTATGATGTGTATGTAACATATCAAGACAAGAATAAATATTGGCAATTTTAGGTGCTCCTCTAAGTTGGGAGCACATCATTTCATCTGTAGGTTTGAATATCAGAATGTTGACTACAATTGGGAATTTGAGTTCGCGTGATTCTTTCTCATTAACACCATTTCAAGGAATGTTTATTGAGAATGACTGAACTCATACAGAACAATTATGCTCAGATTCCTAATTACTGGTAGTTGTAGTCCTGGTGTGATGTTGTAGGATAAGCACTCAACCGCAATGGTTTGTACCATAAGGTTGGCAGTTTAAACTCATCAGCCATTCCTCAGAAACACCATACAGTGTTGCAATGAGTCAGAACCGACTCAATGGCTCTTAACAACAGGGAGTCCTGGTGTGGTACTGTAGAATAAGCACTAGACCATAAGGTCAGTTTGAACCATAAGGTGGCAGTTGAAATCCACCAGCCACTCCTGGGAATCCCCATACAGGGTCCATAGAAGTTCTGGTATGGTACTATAGAATAATGCACTGTACTGCAAGGTGGGTTTGAACTGCAAGGTTGGCTATTGAAACTCACCAGCCACTCCCTGGATACCCTGTGCAGGGTTTCTGTGAGTTGGAAATGAGTCGTTGGTACTAAACACCAACAACAACATGACAGAACTTAAGAACTACAACAATAACCTAAGTGAACTTATAGAAGACAGTGCAATAAATAAGTAATAAAGAACAATTAATAATGACAATCTGGTATTTACTCCAGACTTTCAGTGTTTCTTTCTTGATCCATCTTGATAATTCCTTTCAATTCTAGCTTGACATTGTCCTTAATCTTGTGTATTGAGCACCTCTTTCTGTCCTAGACTGTACACATCAGATTGGCTATTATTATTAAAGTGTAAATCCATGTTATTGCATTAATAGCAGAAATTTTGTTTATTAAAGTTTTCAGAGTTTAAATTCAAAAGTCTTTGGAACTCTATTTTCTATAGTTAGTTATTTGTGCTAGCGCACATTTTATTGAAATGCTCTCATCTAAAAGTCTACATAGATCTTCTAATGATAACCCAGATTCTAAGTTGTGTAAAAAGACAAATCCATGTATTTTCTGACATATCTATTTATTTATATAAAGCTTATGATATACTAATTTATGTATAATTTATAATGCTGGATTGAATTTGTATGGAATTGCCCTTGTCAGAGGGCTCATGCCTTTTTTAGTTTACTTTACTAACAAATGCATTTTATATGCACCTTGTTTTTGTTATGTATTGCCTCATAACATATTACTCTAACAGTGGCTTGGAGCATTGGTAGACATTTAAGAATGTGTGGGGCTCAGGCATTCAGGAGTGTCTTAACTGGGTCGTTTAGGCTCAGAGTCTTTTCTAAGTTTATGGCCAATATACAGGCTTGAGGACAGTTATTGGAAGGCAGGCTGGGACTGGAGAATCACTTTCTAGAGGGCTCACACACATGAATAGCAAGTTGGGGCTGTCTGTTGGCAGATGGCCTCAGTTCCTTATGACATGGAGTTCTATAGGACTGTTTTAGTGTAGTTACAACATAGTGGTTGGCTTCCTGCAGAGTGAATGATGTAAGAATGAAAAGTAGATACCACAATGACCTTTATAACCTAACCTCAGAAAACCCACACCATCATTTTTGTAATTTATTACAATATCCTTCTCAGAGTGTGAAAGGGCAGGAAAAGAATGCATAGACAAAGAGGCGGGAGTTTCTCTGGGAAGATGCTTACCACACAGCTGCCCCTCATTTTCATTCCTTAAACCTATCTGGCTGAGTAACTGTGCATTGTGCAAATTTAGAAAATACAATCTGAATTTACCTAGGCTTCAACAGAGAGCTGATATCAAGTAAGTATCAGGAACTAGTAGAATAAAGGGCTAGCAGGTATTGATCTCTCGTCTGTCTGTCGTGCTGTGGTGGTCTGAGTTGCTGTGATTCTGAGGGCTATGCCACCAGTGT
>NW_006408547.1:4168391-4170532 GCF_000296735.1 Chrysochloris asiatica | reverse complement strand
GGTAGTGAGGTTGGCCCAGGATCGGACATTGTTTCTTTCTGCTGTGCATGGGGTCGCTATGAGTCGGTTCCGACTCGATGGCACCTGACGACAACAACAACAACAAGGTATTGATCCTAGTAGACCTGGAGTCCGGATCAGAATGACAGCAGGAATATGGGCCGGGAAGAGTAGATGTTGAAACAAACATTTGCCTCCTTTGATCAAGAAAGTTCATGGCTGTGTAGGAAGACAAGACTGTAAGAAATAGACTTCAAAGAGGATGGCAAGAAATATATCTTCATATTTATCCTCAGAGAAGATATCAAATGGGCAGTGTCTGGTTGGTGTATATGATGGTGGTGAACTGGCAAACAGAACCATTAACTTGCCCATCAGTACCAACAAACACCAAATAGCTTTTGGGCTATTTGAATATATGCTAATTCCAAAGTTTCCACAGCAGGTATCTCTCCACTTAGCAAGGCAATAAACACAGTTGTACTAAGCATCGAATCCCTCTGTTAGTAAATGATGTGCCTGTCTACATAGTTTTGAATCCAATAGGTTATCAGTAATTTAGTGTTTTATTCCACTGTGTGAAGTTTGTTTTTAAAAATTAATATTTTTAGCACAGTTTTAGGTTTACAGAAAATATGTACAGACACTACAGGGAGTTCATATATATCTCCTTTCCCCTGCACACTCTATCATTAATATCTTACTTCAGTGTAATTCTTTAGTTACTAATTGATAAATTAGTAAGTAATGTCCATAGACTATATTAGCATTATTTTGTGGTGTATAGTTCTATGGGTTTTAACTAATTCATAATGTCTTATATCCACTGTTAGAGTGTCATGCTCAATAGTTTCGTGGTGGTGGTTATGTGCCGTGGAGTCGGTTCCAACTCATAGCCACCCTGTACAGGGTTTCCGAGGCTGTAAATATTTATGGGAACAGAAAGCCTCATCTTTCTCCCATAGAACAGCTGGAGTTTTGAACTGCTGACCTTGAGGTTCACAGCCCGATTCGTAATCACTACCCTACCAGAGCTCCTTGCTCAATAGTTTGCCTGCCCTAAAAATGTCAAGTGCTCCATTTCTCCACTGCCCTGAACCACAATTGGAAACCATGATCATTTTACTGTATCTACAGTTGTACCTTTTCCAGAATGTCATATTATTGGAATCATATAGTATACATCTTTTATAGACTAACTTCTTTCATGGAGAAAAATGTAATTATGTTTTCTTATGTATTTTGGTAGTTAGATAGCTCATTTATTTTTATTGCTGAATAATACTCCATTGTTTAGATGTACCACAGTTTGTTCATTCACTCACCTATTAAAGGACATCTTATTTGTTTCCAATTTTTAGAAATTATGAATGAAGCTACTATAAACATTTGTGTGCAGGTTTTAAAATTTGTTGTTATTAGTATAAATTTTCTATTTGAGTAAAACCTAGGAGGGCTCGATCACATGATGAGCCAGCCTATGCTGAGCTTTGTAAGCAACTGCCAGACTGTCTGCCACAGTGTTTGATATTCAACAATTAATTGCTAACATTTAATATTCATCAATTAACTGCTAACATTTAATATTCAACAATTAATTGCTGACATTTGATAGTCAACAATTAATTGCTAACATTTGATAGTCAACAATTAATTGCTAACATTTGATAGTCAACAATTAATTGCTAACATTTGATAGTCAACCATTAATAGCTAAAGTTACTAAATGTTTAACATACACTGGGGACATTACCTACTTTCTCTCCAGCAACACAACCATGACACAGATGGAGTCAATTTATTAAAACAATGGTTGTGCCTTGAAACAGACTTGAGTCACCGTCTCAAGCCCACCACTTGCTAGCTTTGTGTGGTTTTTGGTAAGTTATTTGACTTCTCAAAGTCTTAATCATCTGTAAAACTGGGTAACAAAATAACCTACCTCAAGGGTAGTTGTGAGGATTTGATAAAATAATACATACAACATGTAATATGTCTGATAAATACTGTTGTTGTTAAGTTAGCCCTGACTCACAGCAACCCTATGCATAAGAGACTGAAACACTGCCTGGTCCTGCCGCATCCTCACTAATATTATATTTGAGTCCATTGTCGCTACTACTATGTCAGTTTATCTTATT
>NW_006408547.1:4165837-4167266 GCF_000296735.1 Chrysochloris asiatica | reverse complement strand
ATATTGTTCAATGATTTCCACATTTTGTTGGGTCACCTCTCTTAGTAATGGGCATAGATTTGGATCTCTTCCAATCACTTGGTCAGATAGCTGTCTTCCAGATTTCGTGATATAGATGAGTGAGTGCTTCAAGTGCCATATTAGTTTGTTGAAATATTTCAGTTTGTTTTCTGTTACTTCCTGGAGCTGTGCTGATGCCATTGGTGACAAACAAGACTCCTGAGATACAGAAGTGAAAAATCCATCAAGATCCTAGTCTTCAAGGTTTTTGGAAATATAAATGGTCTAAGATGGAAGCAAATCCTTCAATTAATAATAACCATGAAATACAGTGCTGTAGTTTGAGAGGAGGGGTGGTGAATAATATTCTATATAGACTAGTCAATATAGTCTCATTGACAATCACCTAGTGTCACTGACAAGGTGGCATTTATCCAGAGATCTGAAGGAAGGTATCTGGATGAACACACTTTAGGCAAAGGGAACACAAAATGCAAAAGTCCTGAGATAGGAGCATGCTTGCCACACTTAGTAAAACATCAAGGAATTCATTTTAGATGGAGAAGTATGAGGGAGGGAAAGAGTGGTAGGGAATGCTGTCAGAGAGAGGGTTGGTGGTCAATTCATTTAGGATTGTGTAGAGCATAATGGGACTTGGCTTGAATTCCCTGGGGAAAAAGTCCTAGGGGACTAAGATGACATTGGAGGATTTTGAACAAAGGAGTGACTTGATCTTATTGACATTTTGTTTGACTTAATTTGGCTACTATGTTGGAATAGACTTCAAGAGCTTGAATTAAAATACACTATTGAAATAGTTTGGGCACAAAATAGTGGTGACTAGAATCAGGGTGATAATGGAAGAGGCAGTGGAAATGAGGTCAGAGTCTGCACATAGTGTATATGGATTGTGCCGTTGACAGGACTTAGGGAACTCCAAAAATATTTGACCTATGAAAAGGAAAGATAGAGATACTATTTGTTGGGATGGAACTATTTTGGGAAGTCATCTGGGTTTTAGGATCAAGAGTCTGGTTTCTGATATGCTAAGTTTGAGAAACTTTTTAGAGACATTCAAGTGGAGAGAATGAGTTGACAGTTGGATTTCTGAGTCTAGAATTCTGAAGGAGCAGGAGTGGTAGATTTAAATGTGGGAGTTGTTACTGATTCACAGCTACAGAACTGGCTAAGATCACATGGGGAATTAATGGAGATGTGGAAGAAGAATCATTGGGCATTACAATGGTTAGAACATAGAGATTTGAGGTGGATACTTGTAATAGTAGTAGAACTAAGAAAGTGTCTATCCTGAAGCAATATGAAGGAAGCATTTCAAGAAAGTGAAATAACTTATGTCCAGTACTGCTGATATAGCAAGTGAAATGATAAGAATTATCCATTAATATTGTAGTGGTTACGAATCGGGCTG
>NW_006408547.1:4159006-4161415 GCF_000296735.1 Chrysochloris asiatica | reverse complement strand
CCAGTGTGCAGACCCAGAATAAAACACGGGGCTCTGAAAAGTGAAGTGAGTGCAGGAGATACAGGATGAAAGACTCCCAAGAACAAGAGTCTTGGCAGCGCTGCTTGGAGTGTTCGGTTACTGTGCTCTTGGGCTCATCTGTCCGGGTGGCCAGTGGGCCTTTCAGCAAATAATATCACCCACAAAGGAGACGAGGTCCCTTTGCTCGTGGTTTGCTGCCTGTCACTGTAGTCAATCACAGAAATAGGGAGAGATCAATCCAAGCTTTATTAGCAGAAAGCCAGCAGTCTGGAGGACAGAGAGAATCATTTCTCAAGACCATCCTCTCCAACCCTTATCATTCCTCATTTCTTCCTTTTGCTTTAGTTTCTCCATGCTCAACAGCAAGTTTAAGAGTCTCTTCCGACATCCATGTTGGTTTTTACTGTCTTTTCTGTCTCTTCAGTGAGATTTTGCTTTTGCTCTGTAAGATGCTCTTGATGTCATCTTCTTGTCTTTGGTCATTAGTGTCTCATGCATCAAATCTGTTCTGAGACGGTCACTAAATTCAGGTGGAATATATTCAAGGTCATATTTTGGCTCTCATGGAGCTGTTTTAATATTCTCCATTTTCAGTTTAAACTTGCATATGAGCAATTGATAGTATGTTCCACAGTCTGTCCTTGGCCTTGTTTTGGTGGATGATAATGGTTACACTGTCTGGGAGTGGAAGGGCTGATATGTCTCTTCTTACAGATGTAGTCAGTTTGATTCCTGTGTATTCCATCTGGTGGGGCCCATGTGTATAGTCATCGTTTGTGTTGCTTTAAAAGGGTATTAGCTGTAATCATTGCAATGAAGCGCTGAGTGTAAAACCAATGTTATCCCATATAAACTATCACTCAATTCACTATAAAAAATATATTTGCAATGAATAAGTTGTTTGATTTGCAAAATTCTATCATAGGATCTCTAGCATCATTTCTATCTGTAAGGTTGTATTTTCCATCTACAGATCTTTCCTCTTTGTTTCCAACGTTCATATTCTAATCCCTGAGTATTTACCAATACATCTTGATTCCATTGTTAATCAGCTTCAGACTGAAGAAGTTGGTAGAATTCTTTCAATTTCATCCTCATTGGCTTGTTGTTTGTGGCATAAATGTAGATAATATTAACAGGTGTGTGGATATTATCCTATCACAGATAGCCTTGTGTTTCAAGATAGATCTTGATAGGTTGTTTTTGACAATGATTTTGAGACAATTCCTCTTCAATTTTTGGTTACCAACATAGTAAACTGTATGATTATTGGATTCAAAATGGTCAATATCCATTTCAGCTTGTTAAACCCTAAGCTATCTAGCTTTGTCTGTTCCTTTTCATTTTTGATAACATCCAATTTTCCTAGATTCACACATCATACATTACACTTTCTGACTATTAATGGATGTTTGCAGCGATTTCTCCTCATTTTAAGTTACGTGATCTCAAAAGCTTTTTAAAATTCCTGTCATCATGGTCAACTCTATTTTTTTTTTTTTGAGTGTAGGGAGATGTCTTTTATTGACCCTACTCCTCCTTCCCCATCACTGGTCACTGCTCTTGACTCGAAGGACAACAGGTACAGAACTGCAAGGAATCATCCCCAGCTCTGTGATCACCAGATCCACAAGCTCTGCGGGGGTCACATCGTAGACCAGATTCAACAACCGTAGGGATGGGTAGTTCTGCCAGTTAGCCAGGGCCACAGGTTCTCCCCGTTCACACAGCAGATCATCAGGATCATCTTGCTCATTAGAGACAAAGGCATCAGTCTGCACAAGCTCACAGAACTTGTTGTATGTTTCACAGTAGAACAGCACTGGAACATTATGGGCTCGAGCCACCCGGGCCAGCTGTGCTGTCCCTACCTGTGACATCACAGACCTATTGGCCAGGAGTGCATGAGCTCCCAATAGCACCTTAGAAACCTTTGGGGGCACATAGGAAGCTGCAGAAATCAGCAGATAGGAGGCAGGGACCCCAGCATGGACCAGATAATGCAGTGTGTGCCTTCCCTCCAGCTGTGGCTGGCTATCCGCTACTACCCGAAACCGCTGGCCCTCAGCCCAGGCTTCCTGAAGAATTTGTGACACGAGAGTTGAGCACCCATACACCAGGATCACATCTCCATTACTGATCTTATTGTAAGCAAAGCGTGAAATTGCCTGAGCTGCAAGGAGAATCTTCTTGTGCACATACAGATCAATGACTTTTCCAAGTTCTGACTTGGCCTCCTCTTTCCGCTTGGAGCTACTCACACCCATGATCTCCTTGTTAAGGAACTTGATGGCGTTATACATGCTCGCTGACAGGGGACAGCAGTTAGTCAGGAAGCTGATACAGGGTTTTAGTTTATTCACTAGATCCCTTGAGAGTTCTTCATTG
>NW_006408547.1:4146942-4158906 GCF_000296735.1 Chrysochloris asiatica | reverse complement strand
GGAAACCCTGAACAGGGTCGCTATGGGTCGGAACCGACTCGACAGCACTTAACAACAACAACAACAACATATATGCAAATGGTGAACAATTTGCCTCATCTGATCCTCTGCAGGAAACAATTTAAAATGCTAGATATAAGGTTTTTAAAACTTTATAAATCTTCAAAAGCTATCAATAAAGTAAATAACACTCAGGCCAGGGACTAAATGAAGGCTAGAACCCAGAGCACTGAAGTTGGCATTTGTTAAATCAAGTGTGCTTCAGCAATCATCTTCTTGGCTTTGCGAGGCTCACTGGCTGATGTAAAGTCCTTGGACTTTTCCTAGTCAGATCTCTTTTGGAAAACGTTCAGTGGAGATTGGATCTACAAGGTCAAAACCCTTAGAATTAGAGTGAACTAGAATTCACCTGCCTCCATGTCTTCTTCTGACTACTGGTGTGGCACTATAGAATCAGCACCATAAAATCAGCACCAGACTGTTAATGACAAGGTCTGCAGTTCAAATCCACCAGCTGCTCCTCGGAAACCCGATATAGGGTTGCTATGAGTCGGAACTGACTCGACGGCAGTTCTCAACAATAAATCTTTTCTACCTCACCTCCTCTTCACAGATGCATGGCAAATTATCTGTCTTCTAAATGCTGATGTTGAATGAAATTGTGTTCAGAAGAAAGAAAATTGCTAAATACAAAAAGGAATGGGCTACCTTGACAGGTGAAACAATAAATAGATTAAAATGAACAAAACTTGAGAATAATAAAGCACAGACTATAAATTAAGTATCTGGAATATTTATTGAAATAAAAGTGAGGAATGGAAATACAACTAAAAAGATATTAGATTGAACCAAAGATAATTCCTAGACTTGAAAAATAAAACACTAGAAATTTATAGTCTAGTGAGCTTTTGTAGCGTAGTGGTTACAAACCGGGCTCTGAATCTCAGGGTCAACAGTTCAAAACTATCAGCTGCTCCACAGGAGAAAGATGAGGCTTTCTGCTCCTGTAAAGATTTACAGCCTCAGAAACCCTGTTCGGGGTCGCTATGGGTCGGAATCGACACAACGGCACTTAACAACAACATTGTTGAGATTTGTTGTTGTTGTTGTTAGGAGCCGTCTAGTTGGTACCGACTCATAGCAACCTTATGCACAGTAGAATGAAACACTGCTTGATCCTTGACCACGCTTGAACCCACTGATAGTGCTACTTTGCCAATCCATCTCGCTAGGAGTCTTCCTCTTTTTCTCTGATCCTCCACCTTACCAAACATGATATCCTTCTCCAGAAACTGGTCCCCCCTGAGAGATGAAGTTTGGTCATCCTGGCCTCCAAGGAGCCTTCTGGCTGCGCTTCTTCCAACACAGATCTGTTTGTTCTTTGGGTAGCCCATATACGTTCACTATTCTCCTCCAACACCATAACTCAAAAGCATCAATTCTTCTGTGGCCTTCCTTATTCACTGTCTAACTTTCACATGCATATGAGGCTATTGAAAATACCATGGCTTGAGTCAGGCGCACCTTAGTCCTCAAGCTGACATCTTTGCTGTTCAACACTTTATAAAGGCCTTTTACAGCAGATTTGCCTAATGGAACATGTCATTTGATTTCTTGACTGCTGCTTCCATGAGTGTTGGTGGTTGATCCAAGAGAGATGAAGTCCTTGACATAGTAGAATGAATAAATAAGTCTAGTATAATTTTATAAAAGTATATCCCTTAATATTAAAAAGAATGAATTACATTCATGCATTCAATATGGAGCACTCTCAAAACATGATCGTCTGTGAGAAAAATCAAATCCCATAGGAATATGTACAGTATAATCCCATTCATGTAAAACTTGAAAACAGGTAACATCAAACCACATATTATTTTGAAATAAAAATAGTAGGATGTGACACTGGTCCTTGGGAACTGATGGATAATGCTCTACCTGTTAGTTTGAGTGGTGGATTCACAGGCATTAATTTTAGCATTGTTCTTTAAAATGTACCTTTGTTGTATACAGTTTATATTTCACATAAAATCGATCTTTGCTGTGTGTAGGTCACTAATGTCCAAAGTATGGCTGTCATTGCTTACAATGTGAAGTACGGAAATGAACTGAAGATTTTCAAGAAACATCTTTCAAGGATTTTTGTTGTAGAGGACAGAGAGAAATGGAGTGGTTGCTGATATGGGGATATGGACTCAGAGGAATTGTTTTTTAAGATGTTATATTACTGCATGTTTGAATGCTGATGGGGATGTTTTGGTACCTTTAGAAAACTTGATGCTAATGGAAAGGACAGTTGATATGGAATATGAGAAGGACATGGCCTTATATAAAAGTTTGGACATTGAAGGAAATTAACAGGAAGGTTGTGATGTCTTCTGACTCATAGCGACCCTGTATCAGGTTTCTGAGGTTAGTGGTCCAGTGCTTAACCTACAGGGCCACAGCTGGTAGACAGCGTGTATGAGTATAAGTGCAGGTAGTTGGAAGATAGGATGATGATAATGCATACTTCTTTTCTAAGAGTTTCATTTTTTTTCTAAGTGAAATCAGATGTAGAGCCATCTGCTGAAAGTAAAAGAGTTGAGAGAACTGGAGTTTTGAGAAGAAACAAGGTGTAAAATAATCTCCAGGGACTATTGTAAAAGAGTGTGATAGGACTTGTGGTTAGTATTTTTAAGGTGAGGTCTACTAGTGACGCTGGAGACCTGGTGTGGCACTGTGTAGGATAAGTTCAGACCACAAGGTCGGTGGTTCAAACTCAACAGCTGCTTGTTGGAAACCATATACAGGGCCACTCTGAGTAGGAACTGGCTCGATGCACTTAACAACAGCAACAATAACAACAACCGGCAAAGCTACATGTTTTTCTCTAATTATCTTCATCTGCATGGATGCAGGTGGGAGGAGGTTTTGACTGATGAGTAAGTCAAAGGGAAAGAGCAGTATGGAAGGGAGATTTTGATGATGTACTGATATCTAAGGAGCCCTGGTAATACAACAGTGTAGGCACTCAGCTGCTGTCCTAAAAGGTAGCAGTTTGAACCCAGCCAATGTCTCTGAGTGAGAAAGACCTGCAGGTCTGCTTCCATAAAGTTTACAGCCAAGGGAAGCCTGGGAGGCAGTTCTACTCTGTGAGATCGCTGTGTGTCAGAATCAACCCAACAGCACCCAACAATGCTGCTGTCTAAGATGCATGAGACAGAACAAGAGGAAAAGAGGGAGATGAGGGGAGCTTAGAAAGAAACACTTTAATGCTCCTCTGTTTCATCATTTACCGTAGTTTGCCTCACCTATCAATCTGTATTTATTTCTATCTCTCATAATTGCTTATGAGACCATAACTTATTATTTGGTGGTCCAAACATGTTCTGTGGCAGTTTTGTTTTCCTCCAGAATGTGGCAGCTATGGCTTCATATGATAAGCACTGGACTTGGAACCCCAAGGCCTGTGGTTCAAGTCTACCAGCCAATCCACAGGAGAAAGATGAGACTCTCAGCTGCCACCAAAAATTTAAAGCCTCAGAACCCCCATACAGAGTCGCTATGAGTCAAAACCTATTCGACCGTACTTTACAACAACAAAAACAAATAACTGTTGATCGAATTGCATTTTCATACTTTTCTTAGTCATTCATGTATGAGTTACATTATGCAAACTTTTACTGAAAACTCTGGAAAAGCCAGAGCCATATAAATATGTATAAGGATTTATTCTGTTCCAAAATGCTACTTTAGATTATAGATGTATCAGCAAGGCTGAGATAAAATAAACTTCTTATATTATGGTCAATTTTGTCAATTAAGTAGATGGCTGAAACCAAAGAGTTGTGTAAAATTTTGGGCCTGAAATATTTTGACTATGTACATTTGATCAAACTCACCTAAGTCTTGCCAATTCTCCATTTTATTTTGAGGAAAGTCTAGGTGTTGAAAAAACAAGGCAATTGCATGTTGCTTCAAAAAAATAATTTTTTATAGTAGCAATTAATTTGAAAACTTATTAAAAATATACGTGTGTTGTGTGTGTTGGAGTAGAGGGTTAGCAGAATTAGAAGGAAAACATGGGCTATATAAAATGAAAGTTAGGTCAGGGATCAGTGATTAGAAAAGGAACACTAAAAATATGTTCTTGTGTGTAATTATGCTTATCTGATAAAATATAACCAAGTAAGATTATTTTCTTGAGTTACAGTAATAAAGAACTTCAGTCAACAAAGAAGTATTGGATATTTTCTTGTGCCAGGTATTGTGAGATAGTTCCTAACCTCAGTGATTAAAAGCAGACACACATAATGGTTGTTATTTTAGAGTTTAAAATCTGATGAGATTGTAAACGTGAATCCTTGCAGAGAGAGAATCCGCAGATTTTGGTAAGTGGTTAAGTATGAGGAGTAAGGCAGAGAGCATAGAATAGATGAGACAGACATTTCAATTCTGAGCCACAGAGGATGGTGACATTAATGTATACAGTGAACAGAAGAGGGTTATAGAATCTAGAAAAGATGCAGATTTATTTGTGGAATAATTTGAGGGTTACACAGACCTTTGTGTGGAAATCCAGCAGTCACTAGGTGACATTACCAAGGGGATGACTCAGAAGTAGCACCAGAAGAAAGTAGAAAATACGATGACAGTACAGTATTCAGGTAGAGGGAGGCAGTGTGTAGTGGTGAGGCAAACTGCAGCTCTTTGGGAGTGATGACGAGTTCTGAGAAAGGGATCCAAAGGCCAGAACACTACTGTTGCTACATACAGAGAGCATTCAGATCTGCCATGGTGTATGTACATAATTAACTTCAGTTTTTGAAAATGAATGTTTTATATGTTCTTCACACAGAAAATTTGAAATTGTGTTAGAATACATTAGGAAATATAAGTATATTCTAAAATTATGATTTTAGCAATAGAATAGTTGTTGGTGGTGATAAGCACCTTCACGTTGCTTCTAACTCACAGCGAGCCTGTATAGGGTTTCCAAGGAAGGGCTGGTGGGTTTGAACTGCCAAACCTTTAGTTAGTAGTCCAATGCTTACCTTACAGTGCCATACCAGGACTGTATAGGTAACCTTAAAAGGTGATTGTGTTGGTGGTATGCCATGGAGTCGGGTCCAAGTCATAGCCATGCTGTCCCTGGTTTCTGAGGCTGTAAATCTTTATAGGAGCAGAAAGCCTCATCTTTCTCCTGCAGAACTGCTGGTAGTTTTGAACTGCTGACCTTGAGGTTACCAGCCCGACTCATAACCACAACACTGTCAGCTCCTTAGCCCTAAGAAATGAGGGAAATAAAATATAATTTTATGTACTTCAAAGATGAAGCACAAATAAAGCAAAAGATAGTTTAGGGATAAGATCAGCAAGCTTTAAAAGACTTGATTCAATTTGGGTGTTAATGCATTCAGCTTTCCATCTTATATTCCTAAAAGATTACTGGATAATATCTACATTTTGTGTTAGCCAAACTCTGAAGCATTCTCAAAACCATAACCTTCCTGGGGTATAGGGGATTTCTGTTACGCTGTCCAACTCATTTGCCAACTTGATTTCTTATGTGGTACTTTTAGTCTTAAGTTTAATGTTGCTGCTGACGGTGGTGGCAGTGGTGGCGGTGTGCCATGGGGTTGATTAGGACTCATAGGGACCCCATATAGGGTTTTCTAGTCTGTAAATCTGTAAGGGAGCGAAAAGCCTCTTCTTTCTTCCTCTGAGATCTTGTTTTACAACTGCTGACCTTGCAGATAGTCACACAACATAACCCACTACGCTCCCAGGGCTCCTGGTGGGAAGCAAAAAATGGAAAAAAACAACTAAAGAACTTTTGTTTCTTGAGACCTCATTTCCTGGGACCTTCCACTTCACTCCTACACCACTCACCACTGTTTCTTTCTACCTCACACTTTAGGCAGGCCCCTTACCTAATTAGAAAATCTTGGTGAATGCTGAGGTCTCAAGTAGAAATTTAGCCAGCCCTTGCCATTCTTTTCCTGTTGATTTCCCCTTTGGTCTCTTGTCTACTTGCCAGCTTGTATTTCTGGTAACAACACGATCATAACAGAAATATAAAAGGTCCAGCCGAACCTATGCGGATGCTGCAAATCCTTCGACTTTTAAACATGCACATTGCTTGATCCTAAGAAGCACAGATTTTGAATCTACTAGTTTTACACTCCCAAGGGATAGTTTGCATCCATTTTGACTTCCCTAGATTTGCTTCTCAAGTATATTTTTATAATTGTCCTATTTTTTGAATTATTCCTCCAAAGCATATTACAGACTTACCCATACTAACTTTTAAAGGAACTTAAGTTTTCCCAGGTAGATTTATAAATAACTTTTGAATTTCATTTATTACATTTGGGGTTTGTTGTTGTTAAGGGCTGTTGAGTCAGTTCTGACCCATAGCGACCCTGTATAGGATTTCCAAGGAGCAGCTGGTTGAGCTTGAACCGCTGACCTTGCAGTTCAAACAGCTTTGCAGTCTGGCATATTAACCCACAGCACCACACCAGGATGCCAATATTTGGGGTAGAAATGCAAATTCTTTGTAGGAGAGGTCAACCAGGAATAAACCCATTGGAAGCCAACCTTTTAAAGTATGTGCTGTTCTATTCCTTAGAAAATTCTGGCAGCGTTGTACTATTAAACTTTGATTAGAATGAGTTTTCTATTGATGTGGAAGGAAACAACTTTTCCACCATCGTTGAGAAAGATAGATTCTGTTTAAAGTATGTCTCAGTGATCTTGCTTCCAGTATAAAATAAGAAACAGATCACATCTAGTATAATCCATCTAGTGCCGAATTTGTTACATAAAAGCCACAAAATACATTTATTCAGACCTCTGATGAGGTTGTGCATGCTCTCACAAAGATTTGCAGGGTTACTTTGAGTTGGAACTGACTGGATGGTTCTGAACAACATCATCTTCCTTTCTACTTAGAGTTCTTTGAAAACAGAATCACTTACTGTGTAGAAAAGAATACTGTTTTCTCAGACAGTAAATTAAAACAAAACGACAACAGTAGCCGAAACAAACACCACCAGCATTTTAGAGCTTGTGTTCTTGGAGATTTTTTTCCTTCACCTTTCACATAGTGCTTTGTAAGTTTCATTTTAGAAGGCAATTTAACTAATTTGCTTCTTGATAAGCAGCACAGTATAATTAGGGAGTCCACCAGGGACAGAAAGTGTCAGAATTGCACAATGGGTTCATTATAAAATAGTGCAAAAGAGGAGCCTGAATTTACCAATTAAAGACAGCAAAAACTGTACAATGAAGTATTAAGGCGAGAAAGATAAAAATAAATATTTTCAGCAGAATGCCTCTATTAATCAATTGTGATCAGTAGTAAGTAGTCAACTGAAAACATAAGCTAATAAAAAGTCAATAAAATGACAATAATGAAAAAAATAGTACATCCTCCTTAAAGATTTTATTTTACATTAAATATATACTCCTTTATGGGTGCTTAGAGATAGCCTCAAAGTGTGTTTCTTTCATTATGGGTGAAGTGATTTGAATTCCTTCAGAAGTCACACCCATGAGCTATGATATCTAATTTTAGAGCTTTAAGTAGAACGGAAATTAAGGGGCTGAATCTGAGTACAGATTCCTTCCTGATTGTTAAAACATTTTCTTTGAATCTTGTATACAAAATTCAAAGAAGTTGTAGTAATTTGACTTTTTCAAATAAATCAACTTATTTTTCAGAAAATGACAATCACCTCTTTGCAATTTTACTTGTGATTTCAAAATAATTAAAAAGACATAATTAAAATAATAAGTACAACTGGTACAGATGATCATATTTTGGTAAGAAATGAATGCAATTGCATGGGCAGAGTGTGGTCAACTGTCCATGGGTGTCCGTCAGTCACTATTCTTCTGTAAAACAGTAGAAAAAGTGTAAAATGTGTTAGTCAATTAAATTATTCTGTCATATGGTGGTGGTGGTGGTGGTGGTTATGTGCCATGGAGTTGGTTCCGACTCATAGCTACCCTGTATAGGGTTACCGAGTCTGTAGATCTTTACAGGAGCAGAAAGCCTCATCTTTCTCCCATGGAATGGCTGGTAGGTTTGAACTGCTCACCCTGAGGTTAGCAGCCAAACTCATAACCACTATGCTACCAGAACTCCTTATTCTGTCATAAATTTGAGGATTTAATTTTTTAAATTAACTTGTATTTTAAAATGATTTTATGGAAAAGTTGCTAAGATAGTGCAGTGTTCCCATATACCCCTCACACAGGTAGCATGTTGACTAAGTATGGCATATGTATCATAACTAATGAACCAGTAGTAATACATTATTATTAACTTAAAACATTTACCATTGCTGTCAACTCATAGCAACACATATGCATCAAAATAAAACTGTGCTCTGTAAGCTTTACCGTGTCTGATCTTTTGGAAATAGTTCACCAGTTCTTAAGAGGCTCCTCTGAAAGGGTTTGGTTAATAACCATTTCAGCCTCGTAGGCAGGTACTGACACTTACTGAAGAGTCAATCCTGACTCACTGTAACTAAACATCTTGTTGTTGTTAGGTGCTGACAAGTTGGCTCTGCCTCCGAGAGACTACCTACACAACAGAACGAAACACTGCCTGGTCCCGTGCCACCTTCATAATTGTTACATTTTGAGTCCTTTACTGTCAGTGCATTTCCTTGGATTCTTTCTCTTTTTCACTGACCCTCCGGCCCTGCCTTTTACCAAGCATCATGTTTTCCAGGGATAGGTCAGAAGTATACTGAGTTCTAAGGAACATTCTAGCTGTTATTCTTTTAAGACGTATTTGTTCTTCTGTCAGTTCCTGGTTCTTTTTAAATTCTTTCTTGTCCAACATCGTAATTCAAATGCAACACCATAATTCTATGGTCTTCATTATTCATTGTCCAACTTTCACATGCATGTGAAGCAACTGAAATTACCATGACTTGGGTCAGGCACACTTTAGTCTTCTAGCTGATATCTATGCACTTCAACACTTTAAAGAGGTCTTTTGCAGAAGATTTGCCTAATGAAATAAGTCCTTTGATTATTATAATCATTATTATTGAATGCTACTTCCAAGAATGTTGACTGTGGTTCCAAGCAAAATTTAGTCTTTGACAACTTCAGTCTTCCTCTACTTACCATAATGTTATTCATTGTCCCAGTTGTGAGGATTTTTGTTTTCTTTACATTTAAGGAGTAATCCATTTTGAAGGCTGCGGTCTTTGATTTGCATTAGCATCTTACGTTCTCTTTGCTTCCAGCAGAAAATACTATATCATCTGTATATCGCGGGTTGTTAGTAAATTTTCCTCTAATCCTGAAACCATGTTCTACTTCATATAATCCATCTTCTCAGATTATCTGCTCAGCATACAGATTGAATAAATATGATGAAAGAATACCATCCTAGCATACATCTTTCCTGATTTGAAACCATTCAGTAGCCTGTTGTTCTTTTAAAACTGCCTCTTGGTCTAGGTACAGATTCCTAATAAGCATAACGAAGTGTTCTGTAATATCCATTCTTTGCCGTGTTATTCATACTTTGCCATGATCCACACAATCAAAAGCCTTTACATAGACAATAAAGCACAAGTAAACACCTTTGCTGTATGCTCTGCTTTCAGCCAAGATCCATCAGATGTCAGCAATGATAAGCGGAGTTCCACATCCTCTTCTGAATTTGGTTTGCATTTCTGACAGTTCCCTTTTGATGTACTCTTGCAATTACAAATATGGATCTCTTCCAATTGGTTTGACAGGTGAGCACCTCCAGTGCAGCATTAATTTGTTAAAAGATTTCAATTTGTTTTCTGTAAATCCCTGGAATCTGGCTTTTTTGTCAATGCCTTCAGTGCAGTTTAGAATTCTTCTTTCAGTATCAGTTGGTTCCAGATCATATGCTACCTCTTGAAATGCTTGAACATGGACCATTTCTTTTTGGTACAATGACTCTGTCTTCCTTCGATGTTTTCTGAATCATTCAGTATTATGTCCATGTTGTTAGAGTACTGTCAAGTTGGTTCCAGCTCGTAGCAACCCTATATAGGGTTTCCAAGGAGCAGCTGGTTGAGTTTGAACCTCCAACATGTGGTTCAAACTGACCTTGCAGTCAAGTGTCTATCCTTAAATATTTCTAATAGAGGGATGATTTTTTTTTTTTCATTTCTTTCAGCTTAAGAAATGTTGGATTTTATAACTCCAGATCTTTGCAGATTTCATTAAAATACTTGACTTTGTCTTCTTGAGCTACCTTTTGAAATTTATAGTCCAAATTTTTTTTTTTTTTTAAACAATAAGCACATTGGTCTTGCTTAAGGCCCTCTTCGTGTCAGAAGTCTTCCCTGGGGCCCCACAGACTTACCTCTAGTGGTCTTTAGGAAGACGGTAACAGCCTGAGACTTCTTGTGCTCTCGGCTGTTATATACCTCCAAGGCGATGTCAACCCGCTGGGATGGATTCATGCCAGTTGCCTTGTCGAATTTCTTCAGTTTCTTTCTAATACATGGGTTGCTGTGGGAGATAAAAGTCATGTTAACCATTAGGATATTTGCTGAGTTCTCGGGATCAAGGTCTGTGTACTTACAGTAAGCCTGGTAGATTCATTCGAAGAGTTCAGAGGAGTCCTCAGTTGGCTTTTGCTGAACTGCCCGTTTAGTAACTCCCTTCTTCAGACCTCTGAGAATGCACCTTTTACAGTGTTCCAGCTGCAACAAGCCTAGTCACTTAGATTCTAATTTGGGTCAGTTAGGCAAATTGCCCTTACTGGAGCCAGGGTCCCATTCGGGTTTTTTTCCATGGATGAGTGCTGCTTCGTTCCATGCCTTATCTCAGACCAGCCTTCTTTCGTCGCTGGTCAGAAGCAGGGTCAACAGAGCCTGATTATCTGCCCAATTAGGATGATGGTTAGCAAAAATCGTGGTTATTAAATTTATCATTTTGGTTGGGTTATGTTGGTGTGGCACTGTGGGTCAATGCGCTGGACCGCAAAGTCTGTCTAAACAGTAAGGGCAGCGATTCAAACTCACCATTTGTTCCTTGGAAACCCCACACAAGATCTCCATGATTCAGAACCAACTTTGTGGCACCTAACAACAACATCTCAGTAGGAATAATTTGAGTTTTTCCTATTTAACAAGTCCAAGGCAGAGGAAGGCGTATGTGCCCAGTAATATTCTGCAGCTTGTCCATCCATATTCAATCCTGTGGGCACCTGTGGAGGTGGGGGGTATTGTCTTGTCTCTGTTCCGGGTAGCCCTTGACTGAAATGGGTCCCTTGAAGAGTATGTTATAGAGAAATCACTTCTAAACTGCTTTCCCCAGTGGTTGAATAAGGTGGGGCTCGTTCGCTAGATCAGGCTATACTTTTCCATACTAGCAGCTGCTGGTGTACCTGGAATCAAAATAAGACAATTCTACAATCAAAAGCTACATTTCACAAAAAAGCAACCATTCATTTCTTTATATATTCACATATAAGCCTGGTTAGAATTCATGTTTTTACCTAACACACGTCTGTATTCAGTTTTTCTCTGCATGACTTTCATGTTGGCTTCATAAACGCATTACATATATGTAACATAACCTACATGCTCTTAGAATTCCAGGTTGTTTTCAGTTTATTAAACATAAATACAGGATAAAAACAAAAACAAAGTAATTTTACAGACAATCTGATGCAGCGATTTGAATAATTCATACTCTAAAATGGTATAATAATTTAAGGATTCATTCAAAGGTTTTTTTTGTTTTGTTTTGTTTTACCCATAATCTGGTTCATACATTGGCCAAGCTGTATTACAGTAAAACATCATTTTATTTTATATCATAGGAGTGTACCTACACAGAGACCAGTCAGACAGAATTTTGCCCTACAGAGCTTTTCTTTGGAATTGAGGCCTATACTCCCATTTTTCGTATTCAGAGGTTAACCTTAACAGAAACAGAAACAGAAGGGACACTTTTAGG
>NW_006408547.1:4119755-4145472 GCF_000296735.1 Chrysochloris asiatica | reverse complement strand
GTCTTTTATTGACCCTACTCCTCCTTCCCCATCACTGGTCACTGCTCTTGACTCGAAGGACAACAGGTACAGAACTGCAAGGAATCATCCCCAGCTCTGTGATCACCAGATCCACAAGCTCTGCGGGGGTCACATCGTAGACCAGATTCAACAACCGTAGGGATGGGTAGTTCTGCCAGTTAGCCAGGGCCACAGGTTCTCCCCGTTCACACAGCAGATCATCAGGATCATCTTGCTCATTAGAGACAAAGGCATCAGTCTGCACAAGCTCACAGAACTTGTTGTATGTTTCACAGTAGAACAGCACTGGAACATTATGGGCTCGAGCCACCCGGGCCAGCTGTGCTGTCCCTACCTGTGACATCACAGACCTATTGGCCAGGAGTGCATGAGCTCCCAATAGCACCTTAGAAACCTTTGGGGGCACATAGGAAGCTGCAGAAATCAGCAGATAGGAGGCAGGGACCCCAGCATGGACCAGATAATGCAGTGTGTGCCTTCCCTCCAGCTGTGGCTGGCTATCCGCTACTACCCGAAACCGCTGGCCCTCAGCCCAGGCTTCCTGAAGAATTTGTGACACGAGAGTTGAGCACCCATACACCAGGATCACATCTCCATTACTGATCTTATTGTAAGCAAAGCGTGAAATTGCCTGAGCTGCAAGGAGAATCTTCTTGTGCACATACAGATCAATGACTTTTCCAAGTTCTGACTTGGCCTCCTCTTTCCGCTTGGAGCTACTCACACCCATGATCTCCTTGTTAAGGAACTTGATGGCGTTATACATGCTCGCTGACAGGGGACAGCAGTTAGTCAGGAAGCTGATACAGGGTTTTAGTTTATTCACTAGATCCCTTGAGAGTTCTTCATTGGGAGGTGTTGTGTAATCCTGAATCACCTGCTTGAAGGCATGAAGTAGGGCAATACACCGTGCATTGGAGCCACTGACCAGGCCCTGGGAGTACTTCAGGCCGAGTTGCACCATGGCTGGGTGGGATGCTCATATACTGGGTCAGAGAGTCAACACTTTAGATCCATAATCCTTCCGTGTAGGAGCCTGTTGGCGCTCTGGTTTCTTAAGAAGTTTTCTCAGAAGTGTAGGGTCATCGACTTGAGTATGCTCAGGGAGATGCTTCATTCCTGCTGAGGGGGTTTCTCCAGCTATGCTGGGGTAGGCCTGAGGAAGTGGTAATCCTGGTTCCCCTTTCCTTGCCTGTTTTAGGGCTCGTTCTGCCTCCTGCTTGGCTCTCCGCTCAGCACGAAGTTCAGCTTTACTTCGTCCAGTTGGAAATTTTCTCCCCAGGAGTTCCTATCTGATGGGGGGACCCTGGTAGTTCTCCAGTTGGACCTTGACATTGGGCAGCAGATCGAGTCAATGCAGTTTCTGATTCTGTCCCCTTTTTCCTCCTTCCGTTTTTTCTTTTGCTGTTTCTTTTCCTTCCGAAGCGAAGCAGCAGCTTCTCTTCTTGGGTCATCTCCCTCCCCTCTGCCCCAGGCCTAGAAGAAATCTCTGCCTTCATCCCAGATTCCGAGTCTGCATCAGAAAACAAGGCACAAAGTGAGCAGGAAAGGCTCCGGGAGGATTTGGGAAGATTTGGCGTAGCCGGCTTTTGGGTCGGCATGACCACTGCTCCTCTGCCAGGCTGGAGGATAGCCAGTGATCCGCGTGGGGACGCGGTGCGTGGCAGGATCAAAGGAAAGGCCGGTCAACTCTATTTTGAGGGGATAGCTTTTTCCCAGTTGTGTTTTGATTGCTTTCCAACCTGAGGAACTTGTTCGTTTTCAGGCACTATATCTGGCCATGTTCCGTTACTATTCATAATGTTTTCATCTTCTAGCGCTGTATCTGACAACGTTCGATGGCTATTCTTAAGGTTTTGAGTGACTAACCATTCAGTAGTAGTCCGCCTCTCCTTATCCCTAGTCTGTCTTACTCTGGAAGTTCCACTGACAACTGTCTACAACAGGTCATCCTGCTGGTATTGAAACTAGCAGTGACATACCATCAAGCATCACAGCAATAAGAAAGCCATCACCCTATGACAAAACGGACAGACCAGTAGTGTATGTGAACTCCATACTCAATTTTAATTTAAATAGTTTTTATCTAATGTCCTTTTTCTGTTCCAGGAAACTATCCTTGAGATGGTTTTTCAAACTTGTCTTGTTTTTGATGAGCATTGGTCAATTTAGATTTGTCTGATAGCTTTCTCATTGTTAGGTTGAGAGTAGGAGTCCCTGAGCTGTGCAAAAGTTCAACAATTAGCATGCAGTCAGCTGCTAACCAGAACGTTGGAGGTTTGGAATGTCCTTTGAAGAAAGGCATGATGGTCTACTTAAAAAAGCAATTCATTCAAAACCTTAAGGAGCACAGGTCTACTTTGACGTACTTGGGGTCACCATAAATTGGGATCATCTCCATGACAGCTGGTTTTGTAGACTAGGCTTATGGGATTTGAGGAAGGACTATAACCAAGTCATACCTGAGAAAGTAAAACCAAGTTTTCTCACTGAAAAAATGATCCAGAAAACATTTTTGGTGAATTAATGATTTGAGTAGGTAACTTTCAGGTAAGAAAACTTCTGTTGTGTTTGTGTGATTTGTGTACTTTGAATGGTTTACTACACTGTAGTGAGAACATGCGCTAAATTCTTTGAACTGTGCTTTCTCCATGATAGGAGTAGGCAGTCTAGCGTTTTCCTAAGAATTTATGATTAGCTGAAGAAGTGCACTTAATGTCATCTTAATAATCATAGTGAAATATAATTTTCCCCTTATTTCATGTTTCTTAAGCTTTGCTATCTAAATGGAGTAAAGAGAGCAAAAGTTGGGAGGAAGCAATGCTTTGTTTTGTTTTAATAATATTTTAATGTGCTTTCAATGAAGATTTTTCAGTCAACATTTTCTACACTGATTGTTCAGTGACATGTTACAAACCTAATATTAGCTTTCTGGTTGTTCATTTTTATTAATCTAGTTTCCCTGCCCAGTACTCATGGGTGATATTCTTTATTTTGTGAACTAATCTGGTATTTATCTGAAAGGTGACCTCAGAGACTAGTCTGGTTTTGCAGTTTAAAGAGTGTCTCAGGGCAACACTCTTTGGAAGTCTGCCAGTCACAACTGGTTAATTAAATAGGAACTGTTTTGTAAAGAATTGAGAATTTCCTTCCCATTTTTCAGGTTCTTTCTATTGTAGCTCTGGTCACAATTGTCAGTAGTAATAACTGGTTACTATCTAGATCTTCTGGTCTTAGGGTAAATGAAGCTGTGGTTCTTGTAGCTCAGGGCTGGGGAACATTTTTTCTGCCAAGGGCCCTTTGGCTATTTATAACATCATTTGTGGGCCATAAACATTATTAATTTAAAAATTAGCCTGCTATGTTTGGAACTGTGGTTGCCTTGGTAGGGCTAGACCAAAATGATTTAGCTGGTCTTATATGACCCGGGGGCTGGACATTCTCCACCCCTAATACAGATTATTAGTCCTGTAGACGAATTTCTTCTTTTAGTTTGTGTATATAGATTTACATGCTTTTATGACCCCAGACCTCAAACTAGGTTGTAGAGCATAATTTTATGAACTATGTTATGTTAATTGATAGATGTTCCATGAGACTCTGTTCCTAAGCCTTCAAATTAAAAACAAACAAACAAACAAACAAAAACAATCTCCTGAAGTATTTGGTTCTTTGATCCTGGGCGAGATCCTGACCTTTGACTCTCAGTTTCCTGGTGAAGGATGAGAAGGTGATTAAAATGGTCTTGGTGGCTCATAGTTGGATAAAAACTCAACCTAAAAGGCAGTTTTGAACCATAAGATCAGCTGTTCACATTCCCCAGCCTCTCTTTGGAAACCCTATACAGGGTTGCTATGAGTCCCATGTTGTTGTCAGTGGCACTTACCTTTCTATAGAATGTGGTTTGAGGATCCATAGCACAGTAGTTGTGCAGATGTATTATAAACCACCCCGCATTGTACAGATATAAGAAAGATTTGAGGCTCACTAAGGGACAAGGCAAAGTCGAATTATATCATGCACTATTGTTGTTGTTGTAGTGTTGTTGTTGAGTTGGTTCCAACCCATAATGACCCTGTATAGGGTTTCTGAGGAGCTGCTGGTGAGCTTGAACTGCCAACCTTGTGGTTCACACCAACTTTGCAGTCCAGCACATTAACCCACAGCGCCATGCCAGGACTCCATTTAGGGTCTGGTGAAGAGCTGCATTGTTTACAAAATATGGATAGGACTGACAGACAACAAAGTGAATTTGTAGTATTGTTGAGAATATACTCATGCCCAAACTGCATATGCATAGTTATCAGAATACATGAGAAATACAATTAGTTATATAACAGATGCCTTACAACACCAATATGATGATTAAGAGTTCACTATAGAAATGAAGACACTTGAACAACATATTTCGAGTTCTTTCTGGTTCTAAAACTCTATGCATAGCCAAATTAAAGTCATCAAATCAATTACTTAGTAAAGTAATCCACAGACTAATGGGAACAACAAACTAATAAAAGTCGATACGTGTTCACGTTAAAATGAAAACATGAGAACACTTCTGTGCCAGACTTTATTCTGAGTCAGCTTATTATACCTTAAAAGGCAGATAAAGAAAGCAAGACACAAAGGGAAGAAAATATTTAGCAGAAATCATATAGCTAGTCTTGAGGGGTCCAGGATGTAGGAAAAGGCAGAAATGAAATAGGAGGGGGCAGACTCTCATGATCAGTAAATACTCAAATATTCAAATATAAATGACAATGTACAAGACAAGGGAATGTCGAAGGATTAAAGACGTTCTTGGAATTTACTATTTGGAATGTATTTATTTTAATATTAGCATTAGATAATGTCAAGTCACTGTGAATTGGAACCGAATTGATGGCACTTAGCAACAACAAGATGAGCTAATGTAAGAAGTTTTGGTGGTGCAGCAGGCTAAGCATTGGGCTGCTGGTTGAAAGGTCAGTGGTTTAAACCTACCAGCTATTCTACCTGTGCAGGAGAAACATGTGGCAGTCTGTCTCCATGAAGATTTACAACCTTGGAGATCCTGTGGGTCGGGCAGTTCTACTCTGCTCAATCGGATCATTATGAGCTGGAAACAACCTGATGGTACTAGGGCTTTTTTGTATTGTTGCCAGGTGCCATGAAATTGGTTCCAACTCCTAGTGACCCTGTATTGGATTTCCGAGGAACAGCTGGTAAGTTTGAACGTCTGACCTGGAGGTTAGCAATCTAGTGCTTATTCTACAGAGACACACTGTTATCTATTACTAGAAAAGAGTTCTAATACCAGAAAAGAACTCTTTTCTGGTATTAGATAATATACTTATTATTAATATTTTTAACTTTAAAGAAAGGTAATCTTTATAGTTATCCTAATCATATGCCATAAATATGATTACAGCTTCGGAAACCCCATGTAGGGAACCGACTCTATGTCACACCACCACCAAAAATCATATGAAGAAAGTGGATTTTGTAAACAAACAAAAACTTATTTTGGAGAAAAACCAATGCAAAACAAGATTAAACAGTAGAGAAAAGGAAGGACTATTATTTTAAGAAAATTAATTTTAAAACCTAATAGGAAATATTTGATCATATTTAAGTAAATATGTTTTCTGAAAGACTTAAATACTTGAATTGTTTTACAAAATAATTCATATATGTGTGCCGTAAGATTTTCAACTAAAAAAGCCATTTATGTAGCTTTAAAACATTGATATGTTTCATTAGTTGATCTTTTTCTGATATTTGTGGATGTTGAGTTCTGACTTACTAATATTTTGTGATGTAGATTTTAGGTTTCTATATCTACATTTCTCTTGCTAAATGCTCATGAAAAATTGCTTTACCTAAGACAGGCTATGGATTCCTGGTGTGGTGATGTAGGATCACCACTGGATTGGGAACCACAAGGGCAACAGTTCAAATCCATCCGCTGCTCCTTGGAAACCCTATATCAGGTGATTATGAGTCGGAAACTACTCGATGGCACTTAACAACAATAATAAGACAGGTTGCGTGATTGCCCCCTCTGAACGTTCAATTTGTGTATTATTGTGTCATATGATATTTTGAATCAAGTATTGCTAGTACCAAGCTGCTATTACCAGCTTATGCCGAAAATTTGCATTATAACACTTCTCAGCATGCAAGTGAGAGCACTTCAGATCACAGACACAGAATTTCCAACCATTGTCCTTTTCTATTTACATATTACACTGCAAAAAACAAAACAAAACAAAAAAAAATCAAAACAAAGAGGATTCATTCGAAAATAGCACCTTGGTAAAAAGTTAATAAAACATAAGATTGATTGGGAAGGTCATGTGAAATTAAGTACTGAGTTTTGAATGTCCAACTTATGGACAATTCCGACTTAGACTTTAATGTTAAGTAAATTCACCCTCACTTTAAAAGGATAGAGCCCTGGTGGAGCTGTGGGTTAGGCACTGGCTTGCTAACCACAACGATGGTTCAAACCCACCAGCCACTGTGCTGGAGAAACATGAGGCTGTCTGCTTCCGCAAAGATTTACAGTCTTGGAAACCCTGTATAGAGTTCTGAGTAGGAATGGACTCAAAGGCAGGTTTAAAAGAATTGACCCAACCCTTGCATGCAACACGTTTTTCATCACAATTACCTTTATTTACTGCAGGTGTAGCTTTCAAATCATTCAAATAGCTTTGAGCCTTTTCTTGCCCTAACGTTAGACTTAATGAGAACTATGTGCACCTGCTCTGATTCACCTATCAGTTTCTACTTAAAGATGTACAGACACAGTTTGGAATGGATCTCATTAATAGCTCAGGGAGCGCCCGCATTATATTACAGAGTCCATCTCGGAGGCTTTGGTTCCCTTTCTTCTTTTCCTTTCTCCCAAGTGTCTTTTGAAGTAACATATTATTTTTTCTCCCAGTCTTTGTTTACATCAAGTTTCTGACTATTTACACAAGTGAAAGTGAGCAATCACGTGCAGCCTACATACGTCCCACGATATTGCTCCTTTATGTTAATCTGCTGATCAGCACAGGTACAGTAGTGACAAGGAATATGAAAGGCTGTATTTTTTAAAGGCACACAGTTAAAACAACAAATTCAGTAAGTAAGCTTTCTCATTTTCTAATATTGAGAATGCCAAACCTGCAACTCTCAGCACATTTTATATAAATTAATTCATTTTACAAGTAAATGCTGAAAGTGAAGTGCAGAAAATGCCATAGTGACGAGCCTTTAGCAGCAATTTTGAATACTCAACCACATTTTTATTGTATCGTTTGGTGGTGGAAGAAACCTAGAGCCTGTTGACTTGGGGTTGGGGGTGAAGGGTAGCTGTTGTTAAGGACTGTGGAATCAGCTTGGACCCATAGCAACCTGTATAGGGTTTCCAAGGAGTGACTGGTGAGCTTGAACTACTGACCTTGCGGTTCAAAGCAAACTTGCAGTCCAGCGCATTAATCCACAGCGCCACACCAAAGTAGGTACCAGGGATGAAAGGATGGGACTGGCCAGAAAAGTGCAATTGTTGAATCTTTTTCTACTGCCTGAAAACTGGAGGTTAATAATCTTGCTTCCTCTCTTCATTGACCCCTGGACAGATTCTGAGCAAAGGGCTGGAGTTGGGCAAAGTTCATTTCATCTCAGCATTATGGCTATGTGATGGTTATGGTTAGGTGCAGTGGAGTCGGCTCTGACTCATATGTGAGGGGGTTTCAAAATGTTTTTGGAAAAATTCTTTTATCTTTCAATTCATTTTCCCATGAA
Organism: Chrysochloris asiatica; assembly: GCF_000296735.1. NCBI lineage: Eukaryota > Metazoa > Chordata > Mammalia > Afrosoricida > Chrysochloridae > Chrysochloris > Chrysochloris asiatica. The sequence goes on along the minus strand of NW_006408547.1, from coordinate 4,137,678 downwards.
CTTTTTGAAGTTCCCTTGTATACAGTTAAATCTGTGGCCACCTGAGTCTAATAGAGAGGACCAAATATCATGTGTCAACTAGGCAGAAATCAAGGCCATTCTTAAGGTCTGTTATTGTTAAGCGCTGTTGAGTTGGTTCAGACACATAGCAACCCTGTGGTTTTCCAAGGAGCGGATGGTGAGTTCAAACTGCTGACCAGTGCATTACCCCACAGCACTACACCAGGACTGTCCTATGGTCTACTGCATTCAAATAAGATGCCAGAACCAACACTGAGCTCTTTGTCTTTTCCTCCTTTACTTGTCCTGCTGTTTATAAGGATTGGATCCATACATTTCAAAACTGTCATCTTAGAAGAGATGTTTCGCTTTAAGCTAAGTCTCAAGCCCACGGCTGTAGTTGAGGTAATTTCTTTTGTCTGCTGTATAATGGTTCGCTAATTTTAGATTTTGGAAGACACAAAGTTTTTTCCGAAGCCTTAGAGAAAAAGTCAAGAATGTATATCTGTGGACCACTCAGTAAATGTTGGACACTTAAATGGTCATGTATAAAAGCCCAGAACGAGATTATATAAGCATGTATACCATTTAAAAAATTAACCACAGACTTATGTGTGAAAGCTGTGAAAACTACTTAGGATACTGATTTTACATTTTCCTGTTATATTAGAAATTCCGGAAATTAATATCCTAAAAAAATTATCCTTAAGAAAAACACTGCATTTAAATCCCATGCTTTCAAAAGGCCTTGAAATTTCCAAGTTAATTTTCCCCTAGCACATATAGTAGAAAGCATTTGACAGATAAAATCAGACTTTTAAAATTTATAAGTTAGGGGACAATTCATCTAAATTTATGAATGTTGTTGTTGTTGTTAATTCCTGTCAAGTCTGTTTAGACTCATAGTGACCCGGTACTGGATTTCTGAGGAGCAGATGGTGAACTTGAACCACCAACCTTGTGGTTCAGCGCATTATCCCACAGTGCCACACCAGGATTTACTGTGACTAGCAGGACTTTTATTAACAACAACCAAGCCCACAAAACTTAAGTTTTTATGAATTAACTTCCATCGAACCAGTTTTGAAACTATCAACTTCTGGTGTGATGAAAGACAGAATATTGATTGGGAAGGGTAGTTTAGTCTTTTCCAATGATTCATGTTAAGTCATTAAACATATGTCAAAAGAGTGAATTTGTGCAGGTCAGCCGGCCATTTCGATGGTATTTGGGGTTGGGTGAAGTGGAGATGGTGCCCTACATGAGGGCATCCTAATATGGATACTGTAGAGTCAGCAGTGCTGTGCTGACTCACTGCAGCAACTTGGAAGCATTCCTATTACTTTTTAAAAAGTCTCCAAGATTTGTCCATCAAGTGGAATGTATTATGTGGGGCCAACATTTCATGGTGAAATGGAGCCAGAGTAGCTCAAAAATCGAGGATGTACTCAGACCATGGTCAATTGGTTCAGAGGCACAAGAGCTTCTGGTTTCTGAGACGTGGCTGTTTTACTAGTCTCATTGTCTCATTTCTAGGATTCTTTTTTTTTTTTTCTTTTCAGATTAAGTCCTTGAAATTTTCTCCATTATACCTTTGTATCAGATTGAATGGTGATTCCTGGATCCTAAAAAAGTTTTGTTTAACCCATTTACCTATTTTCATTTAATTTTATGTATTTGCATAGGATAAGCACTGGACTTATCCTATGCAAATACATAAAATTCAGCCACAAGGTTGGCGGTTCTAGCCCACCAGGTGCTCAGTGGGAGACAGATGAGACTTTCTACTCCTGCAACTAAAGCTTTAAAGACTCAGAAACCCTATACAGGATCGCTATGAGTTGAAACCGGATCCACAGCACTTAATGACAACAGTAATTTATGTATTTGCATTGGTGAGTAAATAACAAATACTTGACAGAAGGAAGAAATGAGTTTAAACAAGCTGTGTTGCTGTTGTGTGCCATCAAGTTGATTCCTACTCATGTTGACTTTATAGGACCATTGCACCGTAGGTTCCTAGGGTGTCATCTTCAAAGGAACACATTTCTGGTCTACCTCCTGTGGAGCTCCTGCAGGTTCAAACTGTGGAAACTTGGGTTAACAACCCAGCGTTTAACCATTGTGCCATCAGACTCTTTTATGGGTGTCTTGCTGATAAGTGCTGTTGAATGGATTCTGATAGTGGGCAGAGTGATTGGGGGGGGGTTTGAACTGCCAACCTTGTGTTTATCTGTCCAGTGCGTATCCTACAATGACATGCTAGGACTTCTTAATGAGCTTAGGACTATTAACTCTTCACCTTTTTTCCCACTGAACTCCTGAACACACTGGCACGTTCCTCTCCCTGGGCTCTACTCAGAATTCTAAATACAGTTTCTGTGCACTAAATGTCAGGTCAAGCTCAGTATCTCGAATGTCCAGGGTTGTATTTGTAAAAGAAAATTAAAAAGAAGAAATGCTTAGAGTTAATTTTAAGTAAGGATTTACTTAGGAATGTAGATCATTCATAAGCGTATTTTAAGTTGGTAGTTTACTAAATTGAAAAGTTGATAAGAGAAAGTTAGTTTTTATCAGCAGAAGTTATTATAATGAAGCCCAAGAAATTATGCACCTTGTTCCTCATAAAATGGCATTGCTCAATTATAATTGGTTTGTTTTGATTCTTTTCTTTTTATGTAAAAATGATACAAAGATGAGTAAGAATAGTATTTTTAAAAGTGTTACTGGTTATACAACTTTAATTTTTTACAACATAATGTTTTCCTCTAAGGGACATTTATAATTTATATAGGTTTGAGTGGGTTCACAATACAGGTCTCACAATGACAGGCTAGTCTTTGTTGCTGATTTATCATTTTGGGGGGCAAAGTAGCTGGGGCAAGTGTTGGTGACAATGCTGCAGGGCAAAAAGGGACCAGGAAGGATTTTGGAGGTACAAGGCAATCAAATGGTTGATTCCTTTGGTGAATATAACTACGGCCTTGGATCTAGCTCAGGGCTGTACCCTGTCACTCACTACAGACATGTATGGCTCAAGACCACAGCCAAGTCTTGAATATGTGAGGGACACAGGACACATGGATGCCTGAGCACAAGAGCAGCATTAGAATTTAACGGAAGAATTGGTAGTTGACACAGGCACAGGGAGTCAGACATGAGATGGTTCCTGTGAACCGTGCAGTCGTTGACGATTGCATTAAGAGGCTGGACAAGGAGTGGCAGCGGGCATTTCTACCCATTTAACTGAGCTTTTCTCTGACTGCTATGCTTCTAAATATTCCAAACATTGGAGAAATTACCCACCTCATTAATACCAGCACATTTTGGCCTTAGTAAAGTCTTAGAGAGGAAAAAAGGCTACTAACAAATGCACTTACGCATTTATATAAATACGTTAACTAAGCATACCTGTATGAATGTATGCTGGACACTTAAACTATAAAGAGCATTGTGTAAAGCCAGAATCTCTGCTGGCAAGTGGAAGGTTGCACAGATTTCTTCTTATGGGGCTTGGAGTCTGATGTAGCAAACTTGTGGTCCACAGGGTGAGAATGAAAAAAGAAAATCAAAATAAGATGATAGCTTTGTGACACCTGAAAATTTTACGAAATTGAAATTTCACATTAAAATAAAACCTGAAAATTAAAGTTATATTGACACACAGTTACACTGATTAATTTTTGTATTGTCTTCTTTTTTATATGCTTTAAGGGCATTAGAGAATTAATCAGTCTGTGGCCTGTAAAATCCTCAAATATTTGGTATCTGGTCCTCTGTCAAAAAAAGTTTGCTGATAGGTTTTCAAACGGGATGTGAAGACATTAATTAGATTTTCAAACCACTAAAATTTCACAGTTGGTAAAGGCTGGGAAGGAATGTTGGTGAGATGTGTATAATGGGAGCTAGAAATGTAATGATGGTAAACAGACTCACCACATCCAAAAACTCACTGCCACGGACTCTATTCTGACTCACAGCAACCCTGTAAGACAGAGTAGAACTATTCCTTAGGATTTTGTAGACTAAAGATTTTTACAGGAGCAGACAGCCTCATCTTTCTTCCATAGAGCAGTGGGTGAATTTGAACAGCTGACTTTGTGAGTAGCAGACCAGAGCTTCACCCATGTAGTCACCAGGGCTTCTTAAACAAATGCACAGTAGCTTTATTTGCTTATTTGGAGGGGGTGGGTAGAAGTAAGGAGTTGAGGGTTAGAGTTGCGACTATGGCTAGGTCTTGGCTAGGCCTGAGACTTCACTTAGGGTTATGGTTAGAAATGGAACTTGGAAGTTCTATAACTGGATTATTCTCTTATTTCTTATGCTTTTTGTTATTGTTCAAACTCTCTCTTTTCAGTCTTGTAGATTTATTTTACTTTGCTTATTTCTATACCTGGGCTCAGTCTAGGTGGTCTAACGATGTATATTAGCCTCAGGTTGTTGTCTGCTATTGTTGATTCTCTGTCCAAAGAACTTTAAGTATTTCTTATACAGTTGGTCTGGTTTTTACAAATTCTTTTAATTTCTGTTGGTCTGAAAATGACCTAATTTCACCATCCTATTTGATGGACAGCTTTGCTGGATATATGATTCTTTTTTTAATGTTTTATTGTGAAGTATGTGATAGTTTACGTGGGAGAACATTAGCTTTACATTCATTTTATCATATATCGTTTCATTGCCATGGTTACAATCCCCTCCATGCATCATCAACCAACCAAAGGCTATAAACCCTGCTAACCTGTCCTCACCCCCAGTCATCAGCATACAGCCCCTCTCCCTTCCTTGGTCTAGAGTCCCCAGCCACTACATCTCTTCACATCATCTCTGCCTCCATCTCTGGCGTCACTGCTTCTCTGGGTAGGGTCTCTCACTCTGCTCGTCTCCCTTAATGGTTCCAGGCACCTCAGCTCCTGGACTGCATAGTCAATCACTCCCCTCCCTTTGCTACAAAAACGTCCACCTTTACATTTGCAACCCTTGCAATCAGTCCTGATAACAATTACTCACCATTGTACCATAAGGGACTTATCCTCATCTCCTTTCATTAGCTCTGCCCAGACAGATTGGATACTACTCAGTGGAGAGTCTACCTTCCTCCGCACCCTCTGGATCTAGGCTACCTGTTGAAAGCTTGTAAGCCAGTCACTTCTTGCATTTGTAGACCCCCCATTTTGGGTATCCAATGTACAAGTTGCCCATCCCTGTCTACTCTGTGTATGGAGGGGGTGGGAATGATCCTCACTGTAAAGATTTGTTCCCTCTTCTGAGCTACTGCATTCATAAGTGTAGGTCAAGTTGGATATATGATTCTTGATTGGCAATTTGTCCATTGTCTTCTCATCTAGATGTTTTCTGCTGAGAAATTAGAATGTAGTCTTATTAGTTCTTCTTTAAAGGTAAGTTTTATTTTTCCTCTCCTGTTCTCAGGATTTCTTCCTTGCTTTTGGTTTGATTATAATAAGTCTTCGTGTTTTTCTTTTGGGATCTCTCACGTTTGGAGTTCTTTCAACTTCCTGGAATGGCTGTGTTCTCATCTTTCATGATGTTAGGGAAGTTTTCTTCCAACAATTCTTGGACAATATTCTGTATGTTTTTTTATTTTTTTAAATTTCTTCCTGCATTGTAAATTTTATCATATTATTCCTCTTCATAGTGTCCCACATAAATCTTAGGCTTTCTTCAGATGTTTTTGTTCTTTTTTCTGGTTGTTCCTCTAGCAGATGACTATGGAGAGATTTTTCTTCATGCTCCATAATTCTGTTTTCTGTTAATTCAGTTCTGTTTCTTTGTCCTTTCAGTATATTATTTATTTCTGAAGACTTAATGTTAACCTTTTGACTTTCTAATTGCTGATTTTTTGTGTTCCCATTTTTTTTTTCAATTTGTTTCCTGAATTTTCCCATAGTTTTGTCTTTGTGTTCTTTGATTTTTTTCCGTAGTTTTCTTAATCTTTCTCTAAATCCATTGAAGTTGCCTGATTAGCCTTCTGTAAAATTCCTTATCTGGTGGTGTTTTTTTTTTGACTCTGTATTTTAGTCCCTTATTTGAGGAACTATGTCTTGTTTCTTTGTGTAAGCTGAAATTGTTTTCTCTGAGAAATTGTGATATAATTATATTTAGTTGATGATTCTTTATTGGTATATTCTCAGGCACCCACCGCCTGCCCCCTGGTAGATGTGGTAGAGACTGGAAGTGTGAATGCATTTAGTTCTCTATTCACTGTTTGTGAAGCATAGTTCAGGGTGTGTTCTCATGCCTCCAGAAGCAGAGGTACTATGTCCAGGCACAGCAGAGGCTGAGTAAGAGGGATGTCACTGGCCACTGGATTGACAAAGATGGGGACTGGTCATGACATTGTCTACCAGGACTGCAGGGGAGTGAGGGAAAGTTGCACTGCCTTGTTGCCACCCAGTGGCTGCTGTATTCTTAATCACTCATAAATGCTCAATATGACTTTGTAGCTCCACATTAGCCCACAGTCCACCATTTTTCTTCTCCCTCACTGCCCCTGTTCTGCTGCTTCTTCCAGTCAGCACCAGTCCACTTCTCTATCCCATGCTTTGATGCTCAGGGTTCTAGGATCACCATCTGTAACTGTTTCACTCTGTCTCTCACATCTTTGTTGCAGAGGGTTGGTTCAGTAGGTCTGCTTACTCTGCCATCTTGCCCCTGACTCCTCTACCCACTGATTTTTGATCCACAGTGGCTTTAATATTTTCCTCACTTTCTGGTTAATATTTACAGGGCTCATGGTGTGACACTGTGGGTTAATGGGCCAGACTCCAAAGCTGTTTGAACTGCAAGTTGAGTTGTTCAGGCTCACCACCTGCTCCTCAGAAACCCTATGCAGGGTTGCTATGGGTTGGAACTGACTCAAAGGCACTTAAAAACATCAACAAAATAATAGATTATACTTAGTGATCACTTGGTGATGAGAAGACTGTGATTAGTTACATAATTGTAGTAACCCTAAGTGTTACAGAGTCTCAGATTAGTTTTGAAGGTTTGTCAGACAAATGAACTAGAAATAAGTTTGATAGCATTCTGAAATGCTCAAGCCTTCATGACCTAATACTGGCACCTGTTGGTAATGCAAATAAAAGAAAGGAAAAAGCAAACCAGATAAATTCATAGTGTGGAGAACGATATAGAAGAATACATACAAACTTCTAAAAATGAGATAAAATGACATCTCTACAGATATATGACATGATGTAGTTGTTGTTGTTAAGTGCCGTCAAGTGGGTTACAACTCACAGTGATCCTGTGTAGGGGTTTCTGAGGAGCAGCTGGTGAGCTTGATGCACTAACTTCATAGTTTTAACTGGCCTTGCAGTCCAGTGCATTAACCCACAGCACCACACCAGGACTCCATATAACATGATAGAGACATACATTACTCCACAATCAGTTAAAGGGCTGAATTTTCCACTCATAGGTGATTACTTAAATTTTTTAATCGTGAGTTTTTTCCTTGGGGGTGGGGACATTTTTATTGTAATACTCTGAAGAGTGATATGAACTAGTTAAAAAAAAATCAATCTTAGTCTGCATTCCAAATTAATACTATGGTGAGTCTTTGAACCAGTTTCCCTGTTAATTTTTGACAATAAGAGAATAAGGGGGAAGAAGCCAGCCATGGAATTGTGGGAAGACTGTTTTCATGTGTTTGCAACAGGCCTTAAGTTGCAGTCTTATATTAACACACAGACTTTATTAGTTTTTCCCTGATCATGATTGAGAAAAATAAAATTACATATTATTTCAAAGTGGTATTTATTAACATACATTACCCTGAAATTTATTTTTATAACAGTCTTTGAATTTTAGATTTTTAGAAGATTCAGTTTCAAAGATTACTTTATTCTTGGATGGCAACCTTTTTAATCATCCAATCTCACAAGATATGGAACTTCAAAAGGTTCTCAGTTCTTCATAGAGCAAATTTATTGGAAAAAAAAGTGATAAAGAAAAATCACTGGAAAAAAAAACTGAGTGTTTGTCATGTGCCAAACACTGGTGCTTTTTATTAAAAGACAATTAAGGAGAGTTTCTAATGCACTCAAGTAGTGAGAAGATGCAGGTAAAGAGTGAACCTTGAGTGGGGAAGAAAAGAGAGTAACATTTTATGCAGCATGCAATGATTTTATTTATTAAATTTTAAATTCCATTTGATGTATTTTAGTACCTCTTTTTGAGCTATTTATATTAAAATTGAGAGCATTAAAATTTAAATACTCAGAAATGCAATTGCATTTAACATTGTGGTCAAATAAAGTTTTTTCTCAATGCAGAGATACAAATTCTTATGTGATCTACCTTATTCTTTGGGGGTTTGAAATTTAAGTAAAATGCAAGTAGAAAGTATTTTAGGGAAGAGAAGGAGGAAAAAAAGGTATGGGAAACTTTTCCACAATTAAAAAATTATGCCAATCTTTAGAACAGTTCATATGACAGATATAATAATCATAGTGATTATATCCCAAAGAATATAGTTATAAATTATAGAGGCTTAGATTTCTGGACTCTGCAGTAACTTTTAACTTATCACTCACAGTCTAACAGGAGACATGGTAAATACAAGCTTGCCCTATATGTCTACAACTTTTACAGGAAAGTTCAAAGTTCATGGAAAAATGGAAGTGAAAGATAATGGAATTTTTCCACAAACTTTTGGAAGTCCTCTCCTAAAATCCAAACATGCTTATCTGAGGGACATTATAGTTTTAATTGTAAGCCTTCATTCCAGATGCTATGGCTATTAAAATTCAAATTTCAGAAATTTTTTTAACTAGTGTCAAAGATAGAAAGGGACTGATGAGGGACTCTGTTTCCCAGGTCCTAAGGAAGGAAGTGCTTTTGTTCATTAGAAATGAATCTGAAAGACTGAGTTTGTAGTATGCAGAATTATAGAAAGTAATTTACATACTTTTTTAGAAACCACACGTGTGAGTCAAAAATTATCCGCACTGCCAAATTATTTTAATTATGGCTCTCGAATTTAATCAATTTTTAGAAAAGACAAATACATCATTTTTGACATAATCTCTTTGCTTTTCAATACACTTTGTCCACCTGTAAACAAGCTTTCATATTCCCTTATTAAAAATTGTCAACCTGTTCTGTGAACCTGAATGTACTACTGTCTTCACATCTTCATCAGAAGTGAATCTTTGTCGCCGAAGGACAGCTTTCAGGGAACCCACAGGTGAAAGTCCAGTGGACAAGATCAGGACTGTAGGGAAGATGCTTTATCACCTGAAAAGGAAGTTTTTGCAGAGTGTCAACCGTGTGGGCACAGGTGTGCAGAAGTCCTCTGCATTTAATCAAAGGTTCCTTGGTGAACATCTCACTGTAATGAGCAATGTTGATTGTTAGTGTTCCAATATTGGCCCTCGACAATCTCAGAAAACTGCAGGCATCAATTTTCCAGCTGATAGTTGGAACTTTTTCTTGGTTGGTGATTGAGTGTGTTTTCAGTCGCTATTCTATTATTTACTCTCAGCCTCATAGTGATGAATCCATGTCTTGTCACCAGTAACATTTTTTTTAAAGAAAGTTTAACCTTCCTTGGAGAAACGGTCCATAGTTTGCAGATGTCTACATTCATACCTAAACAGCAGTGACTTTGAACAGAAAGCCCTGATAAGACAATGCAGCCAACAGAAGTTTTAATATATCCAGAGTGTGGATAATTTTTGACTCATCCTCATAATTCATGTTAAGTAAGTATTAGACTTTGTCATAATACTGCAATTGACTTATGGCTCAGCAATGAAATAACAGTGGAGTCCTGGTGTAGCACTGTAGGAAGGGCAGTGGACCGAAAGTTTGGTTGAACTGCAAGGTCAGCAGCTCAGATTCGCTAGCAATTCCTCAGAAACCCTAGACAGGGTCACCATGAGTCAGAACCAATTCGAAGACACTTAACAGCAATGACAAGTGTGGTAAATATTGTTATGTCACTTTTGTGTACCACAAATTGGTGATGGCAAAGTAGTATGACACTGAAATGATGACATTTGATGATTCATTCACTTAAATGCACATCCAACAGGTATCTTTTATGAGGAACACACTGTGATGAACTATTTATGCATGGCAGAAGTCATCTAGGATTCTTGGCCTCAGAATTTCCAGGTGCAGTACTAAAAGAGAAAAGCAGAATTGTTTCAGCCAGTGCCCTAAGAGACCACCACCACTGCCTTACAGTAGTCTAGCCTGACTCATAGCTACCCTGTAGGTGCCAGACTAAAGCTGCTCCTCAGGATTTTCAATGACAGATCTTTTCAGAAGTAGATCATCAGGCCCGTTCTTTCCGAGGTCCTTTGGTGGACTTAAACCTCCAGATTTTAGGATAGCAACTGAGCAAACTACCTACTTCCACTACCCCAAAACACACAAGCAAACCCCCACACCCACTGCTGTCCAGTTGATTCTGAAACACAGGGACCTGATAGGACTGTCCCATAGTGTTTTTAAAGCTATAATCTTTACTGGGGTGTCATGGTGGGGTGCTGTGGGCTAATGCGCTGGACTACAAAATCAGTTTGAACTGCAAGGTCGGAAGTTCAAACTCACCAGCCGCTCCTCAGAAACCCTGTACAGGGTCACTGTGGATTGAAACCAACTCGATGGCACTTAACAACAACAACAATCTTTACGGGAGCCAACTGCCACATCTTTCTCCTGAAGGGCAATGGGTAGGTTCAAACTGCCGATCTTTCAGTAAGCCGCCATGTGACTTAACCTCTGTGTTACCAGGCCTCACTTTTGCAGTATGCAGGGACTCCGATGAAAGGATATTATACTAGATTGTGTGGCTGTTGATGTCATTAAAAGGGGGAGGGTTATGGAAAATGTAGAAGTTGATGATGGGAATCTTTGAAAGGCTGGGTGTTTTTATTCAAGGAAGGACAAGTTGAACAGTGATAGAAAAAAATGGAATAAGAAGAATTACTGTTGACGAGTAACTGTTGACAATATATTCATGATACAGGGTATGGCTATCTGATGAGAGCATACAACGATTGTCTAGGATAATTTGTCCATTAAGACCTTTATCCACTGATGAGATTAGTTAGCTTTGTAATGTTTGAACCTGCCCTAAATATTGAGAGTTGACACACAATCAAAGTATGTTTTTGGAATCCTCCTGGCGTTGCATTGCAGGATAATGCACTGGACCACAAGGTTGGTGCCAACTGCTCCCTGGAAATCCTATATGGGGAAGGTATGAGTATGAATTGACTTAAAGGCATTTAACAATAACAACAACAGGCCAGTGCTTTGTTGTTAAGTGCCGTTGAGTCGGTTCTGACCCATAGTGACCCTGAACAGGGTTTCTGAGGCTATAAATCTTTACAGGAGCAGAAAGTCTCATCTTTCTCCCATAGAGCAGCTGGTAGTTTCAAACTGCTGACCTTTCAGTTCACAGCCCAATTCATAACCACTACACTATCAGAGGCCAGTGCTTTAGAGACCTAGAAACAGGCCAGTTTCCCTTACTTCTGATGCTGCTTTGCCCTTGAACTGTTCCATGAATAGTACCTTCTCCTTCATCCTTGTCTCCAACTCCATACCTTGCATTGAGGGGCCTGGTAACTCTAGGTTAAGCACTGGTCTGTGAACCGCAAGGTTAGCTGGTTCCAGTCCACTAGCTGCTCAGTGGGAGAATGAGGTTTTCTCTTCTAAAAATATTTACAATCTTGGAAAACCCCGTACAGGGCCACTAAGAGTTGGAACCGATTTGATGTCACTTAACAATAAAAACAAACCGTTTATGAATTCATGCAATGATACCACCATTTGCCTTGAACTTTATTCCATGTCACTAGCTGTTGGAACCCTTGGAAAATTACTCTTTTTGTGTCCATTTTTCCTTTGTAGAATGGGAGTAATGGCATTGGAAGTTATTTATAAGTGTTTAAAATGTTTAGGATGGAACCTATAACTTATCACATATTAAATGCTGTCAACACTTAAAGACTATGCAACTATTATTCTGAATAGTTCTCAGAGGTCTGATTTATCCACTCACTGTCTAAACCCAGTTCTAAAACAGTAGAGAGTCTCTGAGGGAGACTCATTAGAAATTCTGGATGCAATGGGCTTTCAAAGAGTTCACCGAAATTTCTGAGACATTCGGGGTAAAGGTTTATGGTATTTGTTTATAGCATAACCTTCCAAGGTATTCATGGCCCACATTTGTTCTTGTGATTTAACTGACAACTAGCCTTTATTCCTCCAGTAGTTAATGCACATTTTTCTAGAAATGTATGCATATGAGCCATTCCTAGAATATTTGTTTTCTATACTTTTTATTATCTCCATAAAAACTGCTGCCACAAATATGTTCCATATAGCATGAGTCCAGAATTCTTTTTAATGAAGTGATGAAATTCCCCTTGACACAGCATGCATACCAAAAGAAGATATTATTCTGGGTACCAAGAATTTGATGAAATCACCTAAGGGACTATTGTGGAGATGTGAATATATATATTTTTGTTCTAAGAAAAAAATTCCTCTGGCACCAGGAAGTTATAAATGAGCGTTTCTTATGACTGCAATTTCAAGTGAATAAACACATTCATTATATGGTTCTGCAAGATTCACTTGTCCTATTTATTTTTTCTTGCTTCATAACTCCCATCACTTCTTTTTTCAAAATATGTCACATAACCAACTTACACAAGGCAGTGACAGATAGCTAATATGCTAGATACAGAACTAAACAGTGATGGTTTTAATAAGAAACTATAATTGTGTTAATTTTTTAGGATTCTCTGAGCTCACCAGTTAATAACAAATATCATTTTGAAAACTTTTAGGTAGGAATATTTTCATGAAAAACATGAACAACCGTTTTTATTGTAATCCCAAGTGAGATGCTTTAGTATTATGTTGGTTTTTTTTTTTTCCTTTTTCTGTAGTCGAGACTCAAAAATCCCAAGCTTTTCTTGTTCTTTTAATCAACAGTTATGTTTAATCTTAAAAACATGCACACACACTGAAATTCCCATAGACACCTAATTTGTTAAAGTTATAAAGCAGGAAAAATAAGTTGTTAAGCATCTTGTCCAATTCCATTATTTTATAAATAAAAAAATATAGTAGAGGTTATTGCATGGTTTATCTCCCTGTTATTCATATTATGCAAGGTTAAACTTCAGCCAAAGCACAATTTGCTAATGAGTTTTTGCCTTAGTACTTTGGTGTCTTTATTCTTTTTAAGTTCTTCCTTACTTAGCTCTCAGTCGTTCTCTTAGTGAATACATTTTATTGAGGATTCACTTCACATAGAGTCCTTTATGTGGGACAGTGAGTAAATCAAGACAGTCTTCCTCAGTTTTAGAATTGTTATTTACAAAAGAATAGAAATTTGGAGACTCTTCAAGAGAGATAGCTGTAATAAACTTCTGTGAGATCCCTTTCCTAGATCTGAGATGATACTAAGATTGTCATTTTATGCTGGAGAATTTCTTCTCTCTCCTTGGAAAAGATAAAATATATCTTTACTACAATGGTTTTTTTTAAAGCAACTGTGATATGACTCTTTCTGAAACACCCCTCCCCATCCTTCATTATATTTTTTCCCATAGAAACATAGACTTTTAAAGATCATCTAGTTACAATATCCACTATATTTCTTTTACATGATAGTACGTGCTTACAATTATTAATGTCTTATTGCAGGCTAGCAATTTCTATATATCATTTCATTTCAACCTTACAATAATATTGAAGTGTACACTTAATCATCTTCATTGTGCAAAGGAAAATTGGGGCTTAGAAAGGCTGTGTTCTTCCCAAAGTTTAGGTAGTGAGTAACATACTTGAGTTTAAGGTTTAGAGAATGAAATAAATTACTTAATAGCATTGAATGTCTCTCTTAGGAATACACATTAGAAAAATATAAGCCTGATTGCATTCCTTTCAAGTAAATGGTTGAAGTGGATAATGAATTCAGAGAAATATTTAATGTAAATCTTTGAAAATAGTTAATTTGGAATTTATGCTAAATCAGATATGCAAAGGATAAAACTATGACTAAACAATGTTTGCAATATGAACTTGTAGAGATGTTTGATAATGCTGAGAAAGTATTTATTGTAATGCACTTAAAACATGATCTTGATAATCTTGTTCATGTTCATTGCATCTTTAGGCTGATATGTCCCCAAATGTGTCCTGTAGCTATTAAAACAGAGATTGCTAGTTCTTCTCCACTATCTAGTCTCTCTCTTCTTAAATAGTCATAAGGTTTAGTTGAGCAAATGTCTGTGTCCTGAAAGACACAATTTCCCAGCCTCCCTTGCAACTCATTCTTACGTGGCTAAACCTTGCCCAATGGGAGATCAAAGTTAAAGTAGCATGAACATTTAGGGCATTTACTGAAAACAGAAGGTGCTGTATCTTCTCCTTTTGTCTTCTCTCTACTGAATGGTATGTGACCATGAAGACAGTAGCTGGAACACTCATCTTAGAACATGGAACGAAAGTTAGCTTTTGAGGACCACACAGCAACAAGATAGGAGACTGGTCCCTCACACCTTAGAGCCACCATATTATCTTTGGATTGCTTATGCTGTCTTAGAGAACGAGATCAATTCTGTCTGGTTGAAGCCACTACAAATTTGCTGCATAAGAAAGTTGTATTCTAATCTTTTCAACTATGGATACACATGACATGAGCAAAGGGGTCTGCAGACAAGAATGTTTGACAGACATTTACAGAGACCAAGCTTAACAGATTTAAAAAATTTTTTTATTATTGTAAGACTTTAGAGCTCTTAATGTCAAGAGTATTTGGGGATTAATTTCTAAAAGGAGGTATGCAGCATTTATAATATTTATTAGATTATAAAATATTTTTTAGTTGGAGCATCTTGCAGACTTAAGTATATGGAATGTCATTTTAGAATTGTAACTTTAGAAAGTGCACATTTGATCTCTTAGTGGTCAAATTCATTAACCATTCCTTGGAAACCCTAAACAGGGTTGCTATGGGTTAGAACAGACAATGTTACTTAACACCAACAACTTAGCAAATTAACAACAACACTAAGTGTTGTAGAGTTAAAGATATCTTTCTTGAGGTGCTAAAGGAAACCAATTATTGTTCCAGACATTCAGCTAACAATGATTCTGTAACCAACCAGTTGACATCAAGTCAATGACAATTCATGATGATCCAGGAGGAACTATGCTCTAGAGGGTTTTCAATGACTGATTTTTTGGAAAGTAGATCATAGGTCTTTCTTCTAGAGGTACCTCTGTGTATCAGTCACTGGAGAAGGATATCATGTTTGGTAAAGTGGAGGGTTAGAGAAAAAGAGGAAGACCACCAATGAGATGGATTGGCCAAGTGGCAGCATTGATGTACTCAAGCGTGGCAACAGTAGTGAGTTTGGCCCGGGATCAGGCAGGTTTTGTTCTGCTGTGCATAAGGTTACTATGAGTCAGTACCAAGTCGATGACACCTAACAACAACAACCTTTAAATTAGAAGCCAAGTGTCTTAACTGTTTTCACCACTTAGGGACTGTAAGTATGATTCTGTTGCTGTTGTATAATTTTCAGTCAGATCTAATTCTAGAGACCCTGTATAGGGTTTCCAAGATTGGCTTGTGGGTTTGAATTGTCGACCTTTTGGTTAGCGCACCAGTGCTTACTGTTGTAATTGTTAAGTACCATGTAGTTGATCCTGATTTATAGCTATCCTGTGCAGCATTTTTAAGGAGCAGCTGGTGGGTTTGAACTGCCAAATTTGTGGTTTGCAGTTCAGTGTTTATCCTAAAGCGCCACACCAGGAGTCTCAACTATGTTACTAGGATTGATTAAATAATTTTAAACAAGTTTGTTTATGTGATAAACTATAAAAATACAGAGATAGGGACAAAAAGAAAAAAAAAGAAGGTTGGGCTCTTTGTTGGCTTTTGAATCTAAATCGGTAGTGGTGGGTGGTGGTGTGCTATGCTGTTGGTTCCGACTTGTAGCAACCCTGCTTAGGGTTTCTGAGGCTATAAATTGTTTTCTCAAGGAACAACTGATAGTTTTGAACTACTGACCTTGAGGTTAGCAGCCCAATTCATAACCACTATGCTACCAGAGCTTGTGAATCTATATATGGTGGTGGTGGTTATGTGCCTGGAGTCAGTTCTGACTCACAGCCACCATGTACAGTGTTTCCAAGGCTGTAAATCTTTATGGGAGCAGAAAGCCTCGTCTTTCTCCCATGGAACATCTGGTAGTTTCGAACCGCTGACCTTGCGGTTCGCAGCCCGATTCGTAACCACTATGCTACCAGAGCTCCTTGAATCTATATAGCGGTGGGATTTATTGGTAATTATTTGGTTAGAAGGGGAAGTGCAGGAGCTCTGTAGGAAAATACTGGACTGCAAACCACAAGTTTGGTGGTGTTAGCCCACCCCAGCCACTCCCCAGAAGAAGCATAAGGCCTTCTGCTTCTGCAAAGATTACAGCCTCAGATACCCTATACAGGGTCACTGTAAGTCTGAACCTACTCAAAGTCACTTAACAACTACAGTGGTTAGAAGAAGTTTTAAAAGTAAACATTTTTACTTACATTTTCTTTCTTTGGTGTAATTTTGAAAAGTGGTTGATGGAGAAAGGCAAAATCTTGATCAGAGCATCCTTTGCACTACAGTTTAGCACATGCAGATACTGTGATATTTGGTGAGATATATAGATGGATACAGGCAGCATGCTTTTGGAAATATGGATTTGGATCTGGAAGAGAGAAGAGAACTGGAGAACTAGGTTGGAGTTGAGTTACTTTCCATAACAATGGAAACAACTTTATGTGGAATAAACAGACAAAACAAAAAATGGAACCCAACCCTTTTAAGGTACTGTGGAGGAAGAGCTCTATGAAGTCTGAGAAATTAATATCAGAGTAATAGTGGAATCAGTAGGCAGTGTCTAGGGTCTCCAGGTGTGATGAACAGTTTTTGCCTTAGGTGTTTGCTGTCATGTTTTAATTGTAATATGATTGATAGTTTACATGGGAGAATATCGGCTTTACACCATCATTTCATTGCAATGATGATACGCTCCTCTGTGCATCATCATTCAACAGTATTTACTCCCATTTACTCTGTATTTTATGCTTTCTTATTTATTTTTTGTGGGAGAGAGGATGTACACAAAAACACTCAGGAATGCATAATAATTTAAACAACCAAAGGGCACATTCTACAAGCCTGCCTCATGGCTGCCAGCACCTAGTCCCTGTCTTTCAATGAGTCCAGAGTCCTCAGCTGTTCCCTCTCTCTATGTCCTCATCTCTGCCTCCATCTCCAGTGTTGCTGCTTCTCTGGATAGGGTCCCACCTTCTGCCTGTACTATTCTCCCTTGATGTTCCTTGGGTTCTCTGCTTATGGACTAGTGATGAAGAGTTTTTGATAAGGTTTTACACAACACTCAAGTTCTTAAGAATGCAAGAAAGATCTGGGATAAAAGGAAGAACATTAGTTTGGATAATGAGGTCACTGCTAACCATGATTGCAATAGTCAAGTCAGGAGTGGGATGGAGGAGGGAATTGGCTGCTCTGGTTTAAAGAATGGTTGCTTCCAGGGCAGTGGTAATGCAAGGCCAGAATATGCTACAACATACAACAGGCACATGCTCACTCTGCTGGACTTCTAAGCAGGGTTTTCAGGGAGAGGGCCACTCTTCACTGGACCCTGCAGATCCATAAACATGTTCAAATCCAGTAGTACAATGGTGGTACCTGTCATGGGATACAAACTTACTTGTGTCTGCGCCCATTCAAAGCTTGCATCCAGGAATGTGTCTCTATGCCATTCTATCTTATAATCAGTAAAAGGCATATCTTAGTTTTCACCAAAACAATTTATAATAGTTAAAAATTATTTCTATTTGTATAAATTGT
>NW_006408547.1:4115573-4117277 GCF_000296735.1 Chrysochloris asiatica | reverse complement strand
CACAGGTGGAATACCACCGCCACTGTATTTATTGTTGGTACTAAGTCTCATGGAGTCATTGCCGTCTCATAGCGGCCCTTGTACAGGGTTTTCAAGGCTTTACATCTTGGTGGGAGCAGAAAACTTCATCTTTCTCCTTTGGAGCAGCTGGTGGACTCGAACCACTGTCCTTGCAGTTAGTAGTCCAGCGCTTATCCTGTAGCACTACACCAGGACTCCATTATTGCAGTAGTAGTTGTTGTTAAATTAATCCCCAAAATGAAGAGAATATATGCTAAAGGGAGTTGCATCTCCTGGTGGAATCCCCTCCCTTCCTATGGGATAGACAAAGGCAGTAATATCAGATTCATGATTGAGCATTTATTAGGTGACAGATGCTTTTCACAACGTCTTTATATTTCTTACAAAAGTCCAGGATGTAAGTATTTTTATATGAGAACGTGATGTCTGAGAAATTGTGTAATTTACTCCAGGTCATGTGGTTAGTAAATGATAAGGTCCATGTTGTTCTGACCCGGTTCACATTGTCTTTCCCTTAGATTTGGTGTAAGTGAAGTGGGGAATTATTAGGAAGACATGGGAGAACC
Organism: Chrysochloris asiatica; assembly: GCF_000296735.1. NCBI lineage: Eukaryota > Metazoa > Chordata > Mammalia > Afrosoricida > Chrysochloridae > Chrysochloris > Chrysochloris asiatica. The sequence goes on along the minus strand of NW_006408547.1, from coordinate 4,116,690 downwards.
TAGATTGGGGGTGGGGGTGGGGGTGGGTGATAAATCCCCCCAAACAGAGAAAGTAACATTTAAGTAACATTTACTGGCCAGCTTCACTGAATTGTACATGTGTGAATTGTTGAAATGGTGCATCTTTTGCTGTGTTTATTCTCATTCAAAAAATATATTTTTTAAAGTAACCTTTACATAAAACAGGTGTCAAAATTGCTCCTATATGAAAAAGCAAGAAGGTTGAAGGTTTTTATGAGAGAGCAGTCATTATGACTTGCAGATACAGCTTTATCATCAAGAAGTCATTAAAATCACTATTTTCTGCATACTAAATTTCAGGTATTCTAAATTAGTACAAACAGAACAGATTTCACTAAAGTGAAGTTTGAGAATGTAACTGCTTTTTACATCATTTTTATGTAGATCACAGATTTACCTTTCAACAAATGCAATGTTTGTTTCTATAATGTAATATAAATCAATGCCACGAGTCACTTTGGCGGCAGGCGGTTCTGAATCTTATGAAAGACACATTGGAACAGGTGGTGAATCTCCAGATTTCCAGTTGGTGAAGGCTATGCCCAGGGAAGGAAATTAAATGTTGTGGATTAATTCTGTCTCATGCTGATATTTCTTTTTCTAGTGAATTCTATTTCCTATAAACACCATTAGTTGACAGATCAGGAGTTTGCTATTATTAACCAGGTAGGAAATATTTTTTTAGTATCTCTGTCCAAAGCTTACTCAGCATGGGCTTGAACCACACCATATGTCTGGCATTGCTTCATTTTCGTTAAGATAATGCCATGCAGCAAAGTCTCTTGTGCTGCCTTCAGCTAAGTAGAAAGAAAGCCTTTGCCTTTTTTAAAGGACAGACATTGCATGTAACTCTGTCACTCATCTTTATTTGTCTGGGAAATGATTTCAACAATGATAATTTATCTGTCTATCTATCTATCTAATCTAATCTATATGTACCGTGCAGTTGGTTCCGACTCACAGCGACCCTGTACAGGGTTTCCGAGGCCGTAAATCTTTACAGGAGCAGAAAGCCTTATCTTTTCTCCTGCGGAACAGCTGGTAATTTCAAACTACTGAACTTAAAGTTTGCAGCCCGATTCATAACCACTATGCT
>NW_006408547.1:4107228-4115473 GCF_000296735.1 Chrysochloris asiatica | reverse complement strand
TCCTGAATACACAAGCATTGGGAAAAAAGAAGTGGTAACAGCAATAGACTACCTTTAGATCAAATTCCATGGGCACCCTGGAAATGATGTCTTTGGTCTGTTCCTTTAATGCTTTTAGAATGGGCATTGGTTCTATTCATTCATGTAACCCTGTTGCTCAGTCCTTTGAAATTTGCATATAGTTGAAGAAATGTCCTGTGGGAATCTCAATGTTCTCCCCACAATATCTGTAAATTTCTAGGGATTCACTTTCTCACCCTAGACCTTACATTTCATATTCCATGGAATTCATATTTATGTGCTCTAGATTTCACTTTTATTTTGCTTTCTGGAGATGTCTTATTTCTCTGTCCCATGCAGATCCAGAAGTGAAACCAAAAACATCATTCCAGCAAGGTATTGGTATAGATAATGGCTTTACTGAGGGTTTGCTGCAATGAAGGTGGTTTAACCTTGCACAATCAGAAGTTTGAACCACTTGGTACCTGAATGTTTTCACTTCCCTGCTACTTGGAAATCTTTTGCTGACTTCCTTAGATAGCATCACACGTCCTGCTATGATGTTGTTCACTGCCCTTTGATGATGTGCCTTCTTTCTTTTGATGCCCACTGCAACCTCCAGATCTTACTAAGATCCCTACAGACTATCACGTGGTTTCCTTGTTGCTATATAAAGCATTTTCTTAGGTCATAATTCCCAGTTTAAAACAACCTATCCAGGAATTTTCTAAACAAAGACAATTCTTTATCTTAGGGGAACTCTGGTGCTATTTGTTAAAATCATATATTTTTCAACTCACTATGCAATTTTTAAAAAGATAAATGTTACTTTTTCTTGGTTTCTGACATCAGAAGTAATTGCCTGTTTACTCCAAGCGTGTACTCTGAGTAGGGACCATCACTTGAACAGAATAAATAAAGGAAATAATAATTATTGCTCAATAAGTACAAGAGGCCCTGTGTGGCACCGTAAGATAAGCACTAGACTGCTAACTTGAAGGTTGCGTTTTAAATACCGTTCCTTGAAAACCCTATACAGGGTCACTATGAGTCAGAACCACCTCGAAGGCACTTAACCACAGCAACACAACAATATGTACAGAACTGCAGACACAATAAACTTAAGTGATGCTCATAATCTTTATTTAACATGTGCGAACCTTGCTCCATGATATATCACATCATGGGCAGAGTACAGCTTTAGGTCTGATCCCTAAACAAAGCATCTCTGTGTTATTTCTCAATAAGATGTATACGGTGCAAGCAGTCAGCATAACATTTGGGAGAAGACTTCATAGTATCCTGAAGATGCAACAGAATAGACAGTGGTTGGACTTTTTCAGGGGAGCCTAGGTATATTTCAGCTGGTATTGCAAAGGGGTTTTATCCAGTATAAGAAATAACTAATAGTCATATAAAAACTTAGACTTTCAGATTATGCTGTATCTGAGAAGGATTTATTTTATTTTTTAAGTGTTTTATTGTGAATTATGTGATAGTTTACATGGGAGAACATTAGTTTTACATTCATCTTATCGTATATCATTTCATTGCCATGATTACAATCCCCTCCAGGCATCATCAAACAACTAAAGGGTATACACTACAAGCCTGCCCCCCAGTCATCAGCACACAGCCCCTCTCCCTCTCTGTGTCTAAAGGTCCCAGCTGTTCCATCTCTCCATGTCATCATCTCTGCCTCCATCTCAGGCATCACTGCTTCTCTGGTTAAGGTCCTGCTCTCTGCTCTTCTCCCTTGATGGTCCCAGGGACCTCCGCTTCTAGACTGAAAATAACTCCCCTCCTTGCTACCAAACATCTATCTTTACATTTCCACCCCTCACAATCAGTCCTGATAACAATTATTCACTATTGTATCACAACAGATCTATCCACATTTCTGTCTTTCTCCATGCCCTTTGGATCTAGGTTTCCTCTTGAAAGTTTGAAATCCAGTCACTTCTTGCCTTTTTAGCCCCCCATTTTGGGTAGCCAATGTCCAAGTTGCCCATCCCTGTCGACTATGTTTATGGAATGGGTGGGTATGATCCTTGCTGTAAGGATTTGTTCCCTCTTTTGAGCTACTGCATCCATAGGTGTAGGTCAGGTTCATCAAATTGTATCAGATTACTCTTTTTTTCCTCTTATTTCTTCTTCTGGTTGAGCTCTGATCATCCAGTAATTGAAACTAGGTCAAGTGGGTATTATCTTCAGGTGTGGCTATTCTTGTGCATATGCCTTCTCTTCTTATCAGTTGGATGCTTCACTCTCCGCTCTAGTCTTCTGTGGCCATGTCACTGATTCTGGGCCAAAGAGTCCCTAGGTCTTGCCACACTGCTGGCCAGCCAGGTCTCCACCCAGGTTCACAGGAGTCTATTGAATGTTGTATGGTTTAGCTTGCAGCTTCATTGCTGTTTTTCCCTCACTTCCCCTTATCAATGATGAACGTGGTTTCCAATCAGAGTGTGCATTCCCATTGAGTCTTAGTCTTGGAAGGGGTTTGCACTGAGGAGACCCGACCGCTTGCCTTTATGTCTCCTGGGCAAGCAACTTGCTTGTTCTTGTAGTGAAAGTCGGTCTGCCTCTATTGTTTTGTATTTTTCCTGTAGGTCTTTCTTTCAAGAATTCTCTTCTCTTCTAGCCACTCGTTCGTCCTTTCAAGTGGAAATTTCCCATCTCTGAAGATCTGGATGTGGTTCAGGCTTCCACCTATAGTCTTATGTCATGCAGAGGCTCCGCAGGAAGCTTCCTTCACTGGTCACATTGTAACCCCATTTTGGGTATTCCAATCAGTTATAGGCAGAAAGGATTTTATTTTTATGTATTTACATTTATTGATTTTTGAGGCAATGAAGGTAATGAAGTGAAAAAAGTGTCCTTGCTGATGTTGGACATTTTGTTAGGTCTTTTGTATGAATACTTCCTCTAATTCTCAAAATAATGATAGAAAGTAGTTTGAAACCTTATTTTCAGACAAATGTGGGACCAAGAGAGGTGAATACTTCTCCTATAGTCTCCTCTAGAAAGTGCTAACACTAAGAAGCCAAGTCAGATTCACTCCTTGTAAAACCAGTCTGATTACACTCACCATGTTCGTTCAGAATACGGACATCCAAATTCTCCATTTTTCATTCCTGAACTCAGAACTTTGTATTTTCATTCTTGCTGATTATAAAAACTGAGCATAGCACTTCATGATTTTACAAGAGAAAGAAGAAGACAAATGTCATTTATGGGGAGAATATAGCTGTTCCAAAGAAGGAGTTGAGTCACTTATGACTAGTTTAATTTCTTTTCTTTTTTTTTTTTTCACTCTTAAACTCATTATCCAAGTATATCAATATTCTTGTTCTTAAGTGCTATTTTTAAAAAGTGGGAATTACAATAAAATAGTGTGCTTAAGAAACATGTGATCTTTTTCTTTATGAAGACAATTACCTGACAGAGTCACAGCATACCCCTTGGGGTCAAATTCCTGAGTGTGAGTCCCTGACCCATTCCATATTAGATTTATGACCATATTAGGTCTATAACCCTATCTTAGTCTTCTCTGAACTTTAGTTTCATCAGTTATTTACAAATGGTAGGTGATAATAATAGTACTTCTCACAGGGTTATTATGAAGAGAAAAAAATATGTAAAAACAAAAGGTTTTCAAAAAGTTTGTGGAAAAATTCCATTATCCTTTAATTCCATATTTCTATAAGCCCCTTATTTGAAGCCCCTTCATAAAGAGATAGTGCTTGGATCATTATGATACTTAATAATAGCTCCATAAGTTTGTGTTGATATTCAAATGTAATGAGGAATGATAGACAATAACAATAAAGACCCTCACGTAACATATAACTCACAGTTGGAATATTACATAAGAAGAAAATCATGGTGACTGAACTGATTAAATATAAACTGTACATTTTGTTAAAATACTGAGAATTGTGGATTAATTTTAGTAGTTACAAGATGGAAATAATCTGAAAGTCCAAAACAGAGAAATAGTTAACAGTTAAGCAGATACATGATTTTAACTTCTGAAATACCATGTTTCCACTTAATATATTTCTACATAAATGTGGAAAGTGGATTAAAATGTATTCATATCAACCATCTATCTGTCTGTCTATCTATCTATCTATCTATCTATCTATCTATCTATCTATCTACCTACCTACCTACCTACCTACCTACCTACCTACCTATCTATCTATTGTCTGTCTATTGACACAGTGTTGGCAGCAATGGGCGCAAGTATAACAATTGTGAGGATTGTACAGGGCCAGGCAGTGTTTTGTTCTGTTGTACATGGGGTTCCTATGAGTCGGAAAAGACTCAGTAGCACCCAAAACAAAAAAACATCTGTTGGTCTGTCTATCTATCTACATATATAAAGGACTAGGAGGAAAATACTGCTATATGTTAATAGTAATAATCTCTGGATAAACTGACCATGGGTAATCTAAACATTTTTTTCATTTTCCCAAATTTTCTACCATAAGTTTACTTTTTTTGGTAGTGATATGACATAATGGAAATAAAATACAAAGTAATCCAGTTGTTATATAAAACACAACATATACAATATATACTGCCACGCCATCTCCTCATAGACCATCTCATAGACACTTCCATATGCACAGCACCATAGGAAGGACTGAAGACACTGTGTGTGAGTTGGCTTACATTAAAAGAGGTGATGGACCAGACCTTCCTTTGGTGGAATTTGATTCCTGTTTCACAATTGCTGTTTGTTTTCAGTCATTTCGCCTAAATGTTAATCAACATTGTAAAGCAACAAAGTGGAGTTTTCAGAGAAATGCAGATGCTAGACTGTAAGATTTTTTTGTACATAGAATATATGTATTGTTGCTGCTGTCATTTCTGACTCATAGCAACCCTATATAAGATCTATGAGGAGCAGCTGGTGGGTTTGACCCACCAACTTTGAGGTTAGATGTGCAGTGCTTATCCTATAATGGCACACCAGGACTCCAAATATATACGTTACTAAGTGCCCTGAGTCAGTTCTAACTCACAGTGACCCTGTATAGGGTTTTCAAGGAACAACTGGTGAGTGTGAACCTAATGATGGAGGTTAAGAAAGATCTTCCCTCTCCTGGGATTCTCCCTGACTGGGATGCTTTCAAGGCAGCAGAGAAGAACCTGGGACTGCCTCCTGATCTGGATTCTTCAAGGTACCTTCCTCTAGGATATGGAAGAGTGAGTCTGGAGCTCACAGACGGGGGTGATGAGTTACAATGATAAGGAATCATCTAACTGACCCCAGTGAGAATAGCATGGGACCAACATGCATTCCTACCTACACATGACAGGGCACTTGAACTCCTCTGAAAAGTTCCCCGAGGAAGGTACGTTTGAGATAGAAAGTTGGCTGTGGGACATTCTGTTCTAAAGGGCAATGAATGTTTTTTTTGTTTTTAAAGCTCTGAGTAACTTTCACCTTAAGCACAACTTTAGAATAAAACATGTAAAATTTAAGACAAAGAGACACTTCAGTTGTTTGATAAAAGATAAAAATCAGTAATGATTTCTAAAATAGATTTTCTTGACAGTCATCCTAAAATAGATTTTCATCAACCACAATCTCTTTGTTGTCAAGCATCTGTTTAAAAATAGGATTGGTAAAATTGGCCATATTCTGATAATGTGGCAGTTGACAAAATTAATCTATAAAATACCTTAACAGATAAATGATTGGAATTAAAGAATCAAAGAGATCTATCTGACTTCTGGTATGGTGCTACAGGATAAGCACTGGACTTTGAACCAGAAAGTTGGGTTCAAACCTACTAGCTGCTCCTCAGAAACCCTATTCGGGGTTGCTATGAGTCAGAACCAACTTGATGACACCCAATACCAAGAAGGCAGAATGCTAACACTAGGGTAACTTTTTCGGCTTTTCTGTCTATAACAAGGATTATTGGTTGGCTTCATAATCTGTAGATCTTAGGCTCTGTTAATTGTATCAGAGTGACCGTAACATTTTGTTTGTTGTGTTAAGTGACGTCGAGTTTTGTTTGACCCTTAGCGACCCTGCACAGGGTTTTCGAGGCTATAAATCTTTACAGGAGCAGAAAGCCTCATCTTTCTTGTGCAGAAAGGCTGGTAGTTTCGAACTGCCAGCCTTGAGGTTAGCAGCCCAATTCATAGCCACTACGCATCATAACATAGATGCCAATAAACTATGGAATTATTCTGCGTCATAGTCTCCTATTTTTAATGACAACTCTAATACCTTGCAACCTCTAATTCTTTGCATCATTTACTGTAACTGTAAACTTTAGAATGTCTTATTAGTAGCTAAACACATCAGTCATGGCGCTTCCACTTCCTTATGTAAGCCATTGCTTAAATAGATAATTCTCTGTAGACATTCAAGTCCAATTGTATACCGCTCTCTGCAGTGCCATTACAGTCATGTGCTTTCATTCAACTTGAAGAATGCACCAAAGACTTAAAACTCTTCTTGAAAGGATAAAGAATGGTTTGAACTGACAGTCAACAGTTTTTTCAGAGCTGTAGGTTTTATTTGCTAGCCTAAGATGACTGGAATAAACTATAGGACATCAGTAGTTTGGAGAAGAGTCCAGAAGATCTTTGATTTTAGCAATGATGAACACACATACACACATATATGTATATACATATATGTGTGTGTGTGTATATATATATGTTGTTAGGTGCCATCGAGACGGTACTGACTCATAGTGACCCTATGTACAGCAGAATGAAACACTGCCCAATCCTGGGCCAACCTCACTACTGTTGCCACACTTGAGTCCATTGATGTTGCCACTTGGCTAATCCATCTCATTGAGGAGTCTTAGATCTAGATCTAGATCTAGATAGATAGATAGGAGTCCTGGTGTGGCGCTGTGGATTAATGCGCCAGACTGCAAAGGTTAGCAGTTCAACCTCACCAGTCGCTCCTTGGAAACCCTATATAGATAGGGTCGCTATGGGTCAGGACTGACTTGATGGCACTTAATAACAATATATAAATAGATTAGATAGATTAGAGAGAGAGGGAGAGAGAGAGAGATGGTATGGCCCTTTGGGTTAATAGGCTGGACTGCAAGATTGGCTTGAATTGCAAGGTTGGCAGTATAAACTCACCAGCCGCTCCTTGGAAACCCTATACAGGGTCACTATGAGTCAAAACCAACACGACAGCACTTAACACCAACAATACACACACACACACATGCACACCCTCTTGGAGTCCTGGTGTAGCACTTCAGCATAATGCACTCTACCACAAGGTCAATTTGAGCCACAGGATCAACAGTTCAAACCCATCAGCCGCTTCAGAAACCCTAAACAGTGTTGTTATGAGTTGGAACCAAGTCGATAGCATGTACCAACATACACACCCCAGCTATGTATTAGAAATTGCCAGCATCATAGTTGCTACCTAGTCTGAGCAATGGTGTTCACATACATTATTATTTTATGTCATTCTTGGAACCATTATGAGTCTCCCTGTGACTAGTAAAATTTCACATTTGATAATTTGATAATAAGAATTCCATGGAACCTAATTCTAAATATCACAGTCATTTCATATTACTCAGTAGCAGCGTATTCCACTTGAAGTTTCGCATTCACCCACTGCCATTGAGTTGATTCTGACTCATAGTGACCCTGTGTAAGGGGTTCCAAGATTGTACCTCTATCCAGGAGCAGAAAGCCTCATTTTTCTCTAGTGGGACTGCTGGTTAATTTCAGCTGCAGACCTTGTGGATAGCAGTTCAGTGCTTATTCAATAGTACCAGCGGTCACCGTGATTTAAAATCTTCATGAGACTTGGAATTACTGCATATTTTAAAATTTACTTAAAAATCAGCAATGTGCCATTTGCAGGATTAGAGTGATGACAGTCATGTTCCAGGAGGCAGGTGAACAGCTTCTTCCGGGCCCATGAGAGGCATTTCCTGTGACATCACACCTGTGGACCTAGTAATTAAGTTTTGTCATTTGATATAAGGTTTGTTTGTTATGTTTTTAAGTGTCATTGAGTTGGTTCTAACTCATTCAGGATGGACAGGTTGGTGGATTTGAACCATTGACCTTGCAGTTAGCAGTCCAATCTTACCCTATAGCATCACACAAGGACTCCAGAACTTAACTGCAAGCACTCGGCAGAAAATGGTTCAATTAGATGCTAACATTTGGTTATTGTTGTTATTCTTAGGTGCCATCAAGTCGGTACTGATTCATAGCGACC
>NW_006408547.1:4097849-4101369 GCF_000296735.1 Chrysochloris asiatica | reverse complement strand
TGTCAGGAGGGACCAGTCACTGGAGAAGGATATCATGTTTGGGAAGGTGGAGGGTCAGAGAAAAAGAGGAAGACCCCCAACGAGATGGATTGGCCAAGTGGCAGCATCAGTGCACTCAAGCGTGGCAACAGTAGTGAGGTTGGCCCAGGATCGGGCAGTGTTTCATTCTGCTGTGCAAATAAAGGTCGCTATGAGTTGGTGCTGACTTGATGGCACCTAACAACAACAATAACCCTTATATATTCATTAAGGAACATTTACTTTGCATGTGGTTTATACTAAGCACTGGGTAAAAGAGATGGAAAAAAATCAAAGTAAGTTTTAGCTGTAGTAGAATTTATATTCTAACAGTGGGAGACTATGAGCCCAAACTTACTGCATACAGAAGCAACAATAAAAAATGGATGAATTAACATAGGGTGATATAAGTGGGCACTTTAGACTGCATGACCTAAGAGTAACTCTGTGAAGATGTGACCTTTGAACTAAAATTTTTTGATAATAAAAACCAACCTAGAAAGCTATCAGAAGACAAAGCATTCTAGTGGAGGAGAAAGTCAGTACAAAGTCATGAAAATTGTAAAAATGTGGAGTGTGTGAGGAGCAGAAAGGAGGTCAGAGTGTACTGGCAGGGAGAAGAAAGGTAGGAGGTGAAGTACAAAGGTGGGCCTGGTCAATTTTGAGAGAACTTTTGAGTAAGGATTAGGAGTCTGGATTTTAAGGTACCTTGGACAGTAGATCTGTATGTTTTTAAAGATCCTCTACCAAGTGAAGAATGGACTATTAGGTTGGGAACAAGTGAGAAATTAAAGAAATAAATTAGAAGGTTATTAATGTGAGTCAGGATAGAAATGATGAGAAGACTCAAATTAAACTTTAGAAATAATTATTATTTCATGCCTTCTATTTGGCCACAGAGGCATCCAAATGTACTTGAAGATGATGGTCATTATAACTAATAGTTTCTTGAGCTCTTTATTCATTATTGAGGATTTAAACCTACTATCTGGTAGGAGAAATATACACATTAAAATAAATACAATAGTAATAATTGCTACAAATAATTAATATAAATGACACTGATAACCACAGTAACTCACTTCTGTAGGATCTACAAAGGAATTCACTGAATATATGATATTTAATTTTGGCTTCAAATGACAGGTTGGTGTTTGCTATGTTGAGAAATACTCAGAATGCACACTGGGCAGAAAATCAGCATGACCACGAATTATGAAAGCTCCTGGTATATCTGGGGGAAAGTACATCAACTTCTATGACTGGAATATAGTAAATGGACAAGAGTAAAAATTGTGAAAAAAGTTAATGACATAGAGTTTTATTTTGTAGGAAAGAGAGTTTTGTGTGTTTGGGAACCAGCAAGAAAATATGAACTTTTTATGGTAGTAATTTAGAATTTGATTTAAGAAAATAACTACCAAATATCAAATGAACCACTAACTCTATGTTGTTAAGTGCCATCCTCACAAATGCTGTTATGCCTAATGTTGAATCTGATCAGGTCTTTTTACAAGCTAAGGACAACTGATGGAATCAGTCTTCTTTAAAACAAAAGAAACCTAATAATGCCACTGTGATGCTATATGACCAGTTAAATAGAATACAGAAAGGTATCTATTATAAATAATGTTAACTGCTTTGTGTTGTTGTATGCCATCTAGTTGGTTCCAACTCATAACAATCCTATATCTGTATAGGCTGGTGAGTTTGAACTGCTGAACTTGTGGCTACCAGTCCAATGCTTATCCTATAGTGCTATGCCAGGGCTCACATTGATTGGTAGAAAAGTTTATTCACTCAGTAAGTAGCATGTTGTTGTTATGTGCTGTGGAATGGGTTCCGACTCACAGTGACCCTGTACAGGGTTTCTGAGGCTGTAAATCTTTACAAGAGCAGAACACCTCATCTTTCTCCCGTGGAACAGCTGGTAGTTTTGAACTGCTGTCCCTGAGCTTCGCATAGATATGGAAATAATATTTTAGTATATTTCAATGATAATAATACTAACATTAAATTATGTATCACGAAACATTTTGAAAGCATTTTGCACACATTATCAACAAAATCTAATTGCTACAAATATGGCAATTTTTATATCATAATTTAATAACCAAAACATTAATATACAAGCAAAAAAATGAGCAAAGAGCTTAAACAGAAAATTCAGAAAGAAAGTTGAATACATTGAATTATAATATAGCACAGCCTATGATACATAAAATAGAACTTCTGGTGCGATGCTGTAGGGTGAAAAAGCACTGGACCTTGAACCACAAGGTCGACAGTTCAAACCCACCAGCTGCTCCTCAGAAACTCCATATAGGATCACTGTGAGTCAGAACTGACTCGACAGCATTTAACAACATGTATATATTAATTATCAAGGAGCTCTGGTAGCGTAGTGGTTACGAAATACGCTGCTAACCTCAGGATTAGCAGTTCGAAACTACTAGTTGTTCCATGGGAGAAAGATGAAGCTTTCTACTCCTGGAAAAATTTGCAGACTCGGAAACCCTGTGCAAGGTCACTATGAGTCGGAATCGACTCCGCCGCACATAACAACATATATTAATAATCACTTCCAGTTAAAGTTGTGTAAGTTAAAATTCAGCTTATACTAGCAAATTAACTTTTTAGAAAGCAGTGTGACAATATGTATAAAGGTAGTTAAAAGTTTCAGTGTTGGCTCTACAACTCTGTTTCTCAAGAATCTGTCCTGAGGAAATAAACCTAAGGATGAAAACGAGTCCTGGTGTGGTGCAATAGGGTCAGCACTGGGCTGATAACCACAAGGCTAAACCCACCAGTTTCCTCCTTGGAAACCCTATGTAGGGTCACGATGAGTCAAAACCGAGTTGCTGGCACTTAACAACAATGTGAACATACTTATATATAATAAATATTTTACAGCAGTCAAGGATTGAAGACAATTTCAATTTCCAACTATAGGCAAATGTTTTAGTAATCTCAGATAAACCACTTCATGTAGTACTGTACAGATTTTAAATAAAATTTATGAAAGCATATATGGCATGCCAGATGCATATGATACAACAAAATTAAGTTTAAAAACAAGCAGTCAAAATTATGTAAACTATATATTTAGAATGTATGAAATTCCTTAAACTGCTAGAGTAAAAGGAAAGACATTTACTGTGTATTCGCTTTTAAGTTGTGGGTATATTTTTTTTCTCTTAAATATTCCATATTTCCTTGAAATAGCAAGTATTGACTTGAAGTTGTTGTTGTCAAGTTGAGTCACTTGTGGTTAGCAATGCAGTGCTTACCTTACAGCATCACACTAGATCATTTTTCCTTGAAATTTTATAATTGTCAAATGGCAGATTTATGCTATCTTGAAGTTTTAGGAACTTAACATGACAAAGAGAAGACTATACATAAGAGCATAAGAGAAGACTATACACATGGACCTCACCAGATGGAACACATAGAAATCAAATAGACTACATCTGTGGAAAGAGAAGATGGAAAAGCTCCA
>NW_006408547.1:4095441-4096284 GCF_000296735.1 Chrysochloris asiatica | reverse complement strand
ACAACAACATAAGATCTAAGTAACATCTAAAAACTGACACTTTATTCTTTGTCAGCAATTATTTATTAATCTCTTCTTATTGCTGGGCCCTGTATTAAAAGCAAACCAATGTTGTTTTTGTTGTAATGAATACTACAGCTAATGTATTATGTGTGTGTGTGTGTGTGTGTGTGTGTGTGTGTGTGTATGTGTAACAAATAACTCACTAATGTAATTCCAGAACCACTAGAAAGAAACTTGACATTTAGTTAGTTTGTGTGAACCACAGGTCATGTGTAATATTTCTATGTTGTTGTTAAGTGCCATCAACTCAATTCTAACTCATGGCTACCCTGTATAGCAGCAACTGGTGCGCTTGAACTGAGGACTTTTCCAGTTGAATCCGACCTTTCAGTCCAGCACATTAACCCACAGTGCTCCACCAGGATTCCAATATTTCTATAGATTTCTAAAAAAGAAGAATCACATCTCACAAATGCCCCCCGAAATCTTCCTGACTTCTGAAGTATATGTGTAAAATAGTCTGTATGAAATCATGATATATTCAGAAGCTTTATTGTAGTTGTTGTTAAGTGCAGTCAAATTGGTTCTGACTCTGGTTAGTTTGAACCTATGACCTTGCTATTACGTTCTTATCCTAACCAGTGTTTATTCTACAGTGATGTCTATCTGTCTACCTGTTTGTCCAATTGTCCATCTCTATCTATCTATCTATCTATCTATCTATCTATCTATCTATCTATCTATCTATCTATCTATCTATCGCCGCTGTTGTTAAGATTTCCAAGGAGCGACCTGATGGATTTGAACTGCCAAACCTGTGGTTAGTGGCCCAGTGCTTAT
>NW_006408547.1:4048976-4086387 GCF_000296735.1 Chrysochloris asiatica | reverse complement strand
TTCTGCTGTGCATGGGGTCGCTATGAGTCGGTTCCGACTCGATGGCACCTGACAACAACAACAACAACAACATGACAAAAGCATACATATTTTGACTTAAGTTCATTCCATCTGCTAGGTGCAGTGCTTGGTGCTGGTGGCACAAGGCTGGGGAAAATCTGGTCCCTGGCCTTAAGACTCAGTGCAGTATATAATATGTAGAATAGAGCTTCTGGTACGGCACTGTAGGATAAACACTAGACCTAGAACCACAAGTCGACAGTTCAAACCTACTAGCTGTTCCTCAGAAACCCCATATAGGGACACTATGAGTCATAACCAACTCAACAGCATTTAGCAACATGTATGGATAAATAAACAACAGTCTTAATCAATGGAGAAAAGATTGAAGTTGTCAAAGACTTTATTCTACTTGGATCAACTATCAACACTTATGGAAGCAGCAGTCAAGAAATCAAATGATGTATTGCCTTGGGCAAATTTTCTGCACAAGACCTTTTAAAAGTGTTGAAGAGCAAAGATGTCAGCTTGAGGACTAAGGTACACCTGACCCAAGCTATGGTGCTTTTAATAACCGCATATGCATGCAAAAGCTGGGCAGTAAATAAGGAAGACCGTAGAAGAATTAACGCTTTTAAGTTATGGTGTTGGAGGAGAATACTGAAAATGCCATGGGCTGCCAAAAGAACCAATAGATCCGTTTTGGAAGAAGTGCAGCCAGAGTGCTCCTTGGAGGCCAAGATGGCCAAACTTCATCTCTGATACTTCAGACATTTTGTGAGGGTGGACCAGTTGCTGGAGAAGAATATCATGTTTGGTAAGGTGGAGAGTCAGAGAAAAAGAGGAAGATCCCCAGCGAGATGGATTGGCACAGTGGCAGCATCAATGGGCTCAAGCGTGGCAACACTAGAGAGGTTGACCAAGTACCAGGCAATATTTCATTCTTCTGTGCATAGGGTCGCTAAGAGTCGGTGATGGCACCTAACAACAACAACAAAATGTATTAATTCTTCCAATTAAATTTGTGTAAGTTAAAATACAAAGATACAAAGCTGGCCAAGCCTCTAACTCAAGGACAACATTGTCACATAGGAGATAGTGGCTGGAAGTATCCCTCCACCTGCTTTGAAAAGTTGACATGACCATGAAACTCACCATTCCTTAAGTTGAAACAAAATTATTTATCATACAGTATAAACTCATTTTAAAGGAGTCTTTGTATGAGATGATAAAAGAGTGAATCATCATTCTTTATACAGTTGTTGTCGTTAAGTGCCGTCGAGTCGATTCTGACCATAGCGACCCTGGATAGGGTTTCCGAGGAACAGCTGGTGAGCTTGAACCGCCAACCTAGTTCTATCTTTATACAATAGCCAATCTAAAATAATATGGCCTCGGGACCCATTTTGAGAGACTGTCAGAGTTAATAAAAGAACTTTGCGTTGTAGTCTATGGTCAGCATGTGTGCAGTTGTAATCCACAGTCGGCCCAGTGTGTCCTGCCTTCACTGAGAGCGCCTATACTGTTGAGTTTACAGTGATCACTGTGGGCTTTTGTTTTTTATTTTTAATGTATATTTGCACCTAACTCCTGGTATAGTGCTATACGATCAGCACTGGATTGCGAACAAGGTTGGCGGTTCAACCCCACCAACTGCTCTTCAGAACCCTATGCAGGGTCGCTATGAGTTGAAACTAACTCGTTGGCACTTAACAACAACAAATATTTTACTCTCTGTTACAGGTCACTTTTACATACAAAAGAAATGTTAGGCTTGAATTATATTTTCCTTAATTTGTTGCTATTTTAGTACTTAATGAGAAAGTTCTGTTTCTCCAGATTGTTATTAGGCAGACTACATACTAAAAAATCTAAAGCTTTGCTTATCAGAATAAATGATACCTCTATCTTCTCAGTGACCTACTGAACCATTCTCTGTTATTGAAGTGGATAAAACTGGTTGCCATGGTGAATTTATCATTTGATTTAGGTTAAGACGACTGAGAAGTTTGATGTAAATATTTTTAACTCATCTCTAGTTGAGTAATGTAAATAGCTTGGTGGTGCTGTGAGTTAAATAGGCTACTAACTGAAAGCTTGGCAGTTCAAAACCACATGCTGCTATACTGGAAAAATGAGCCTGCTCCCATAAAGATCTGCAGTTTTGGAACCTTATACAGGATTGCAGTGAGTTGGAATCAACTGAATGACTGTCGGCTCTGTATTTGGGGTTTTATTAGACTACAAAAATTTCCCCCAATATATTTTTATTTCAAACCTTAAAAATGAAGGATAGAAATTTCTGGTTGACATTTGTAGTCTTTATTTTCAATTTCAATTAGAAAATTAACATGAGCTGGAGTGCAAGTTTGGTTTAAACTGCAATATCTGCAGTTGAAGCTTGCCAGTCGCTCCTCTGAAACCCTATACAGGATCACTTTGGATTGGAACCGACTTGATGAAATTTAACAAGTCTACACACAGGCTCCTCATGAGTACAATGAAATGTTCTGGACTACCCATTCTTCACAATGTTATTCATAGTTAAGATCCACACAGTCTGATGCCACCACATGATCAATAAATCACAAGGAAGCATTATTCTGGAGTCCTGGATCAGAAGGGACCAAATAGTTGCACATTAGACACACAAGCTGCACAGATCTGTGAAGAACGGCACTCTAGTGACTAATGTATCTGGGATTGACAGAGAACATTTCTATAGATATGTATTTAACTATGTTGAAATATTATATCCATGAATACAGTGGAGCATAAAGGGTGCAAAGTTACGAAAACTTCTTAAACATAAGCAGACACCTTGAGGGAATTAGTCATTGGGCTTTGGGGACTCCGAAACCACAGTCTTCAGGAACACCAAGATCAATTAGCATAAGTTAGTTCACAAACACAATGTTCTACCTCCTACTTTAATGCTTAAAACTTTATGAGCAGCCATTTAAGGTACAACTATTGATCCCTTCTTATCTAAAGGACAGAAAAGTGATGAAAATCAAAGACACATGAATTAATAGATCGGGTGAACTTCATTCAGCTTGTATAACCTGGAGACCGGAAGAACTACACGGTGCCTGACTTCCACTACCAAACTGTCTGAGAAGGATCACATTAGAATGTTCTGAGTAAAGTGGTATATAAAAAAGTGAAACAAAATTCATAATTATTAAGAAGATCAGGCTTACTGGTCAGAGAAAGATTGGTGAAATCCCTTAGGCTATAAACCTATTAGCCCTTCAGTTTTGGAAATGAACAGACAGATGGTTCTAGCTTATATCATCAAATGATATCTGTAAAGTGAATGATAACATTAGGGAGATAAGCACTTCTTAGATTTAAAAAACAAAAACAAAAAAGCAACTCAACTAAATCTAGTGGTTATTTCTTAATATCCTTGGAGTTTTGCTGCCATGGAAAAAGAGGAAATTCTCCTATAACTGTCTTTTCTTTAAACTCCCATTTTTAGTTTTTCACATTACTATTCTTGCATTTTCAATTTCTTTACTGAAAACAGCTCACTTTTCATGTTTGTCCCCATTGAGTCCCTTTTAATCTCTTTTATATCTTTCTTAAATTCTTTGACCAGATCCAGGTTGTTTTGAGATTAAGAGTATAATTTGATTTAAGTATGTCTCTGCTTCTTGGAGGCAATCTTTTTGGAAGCGTATTAAGTTATCTTATCTTTGCTTCTTTTTCCTTCTCTCTCATTCATTTATGTCTGTGTGCTCTCTTTGAGATAAGCAGGTTACACGGGCAGTATCTAACTCTCTGGCACTGAAACATTCACTTCATTGTTTTGTATTTTAAAGTCTATCACTAATCTGGTGAACCTGGTCAGCTATAAGGAGTGGTGATCCTATTTCCTTTACTCTCTCAGCTTCATCTTAGGCAGTTTCTTGATATTAGTCTTCAGCCAAAGTCTTACACTGTACTAGGAAGGGAAGGTGGCCCTGGTCTAAGTCTTCCTCTACAAAAATCATTGATTAAGCCTTTTTGGCCCTACTAGTTACTTTTCAGAAATCTGCATCTTGATCAAGGACTAGAGAAATATGAATGGTTCATGACTTTTTCTCCCATTGTGTCCCACTTTAATTATATTTTACAGTGGTCTTTTAGTGCTTGATATAAGATTATTACAGCTTCCTAATTTCATTGCAACTTCAATTTTTATCTTATTTTAAATGATTTTCATTTTGGTTTAATGTAAGGAGTAAACATGTAATTTTTTTTTTTTTGCTATTTTACCAGAAATATTTGTTGACATGTTTTAAAATAGAGTAATTAAAGTATTTTGAATTTCAAATACATGTCTTTTAAAGAAAACACTTTAATATATAGTATCTCATTTATTTAGAAAATACTCTGATGAAGTTACAATAATTTGGAAACTGCTATGATTCAGAGTCCTGATGTGGCACTGAAGGATAGGCACTGGACCACAGGGTAGTTTGAACTGCAAGGTCGGCAGTTCAAATTCACCAGCTGCTCCTTGCAAGTGCTATATAGGGTCACTATAAGTCAGAATCAACTTGATGTCACTAAACAAAAAAACAAGTCAGAAGACCTGCTTCTGAACTGTAGTTTCCCTTCTTCATTCACCAGCTGTGATTCTTTAACATAGCGATAATTTGACTTAAACAATTTAATTTTGTGAGTTTCGAAAGGATAGAAATTCCTACTTACTTAACAGGGATATTTTATGAGCATCAACTAGAATAAGATGTGTGGGAGCTTTTATAATACTGCGCATACTATCTTTTATCATTCACATGCTGTATATAAAATATATAAAAAACAATAATAGAAAAGAAAGTCATGGCTTACAAAGAACTATAATAGATTTGGATTTTTTCTTGATTGATTTCAAGATGAGCTCCTGTTTCGTTATCATGTGTGATACCTATCACCTTGTAGTCATTGACCTTTAAGCTTCCCCTCCCTCCGTGCTTACTCAAAGAGATAAAAGGAATCTGCCAGTTACAGTCCTCCTGAGCATCTGAAAAACAGAATTAGGCATGAAAAGACCAGACATGGAATTGGAGGTTTATCCCAGAAAGAGTCAATCTTTACATGCAATGAAGAATAGTGGAGACACAGAGTAAAGAGGGATGACCAGGGGGAAAAAAGAATAGGAAAATAAAGATGCTAGGAACTCAAACGGAGACTGAGAATAGGAGAGAAAGATTGGACCAGATCAAAGAGAGAAAGGGCATTTTATATTTGTTTTGGATTATGCATTCAACATCTTTTAATCATTTCAAAGAATACAAATAAATATTTTAACTGTTCTATATTTGGGTTGAAGGACTGTGTTCCTTTGCATATTCAGTGAAGATAGGACTTACTGTAGATTTCTTCCAGGTCTACTCTTTGCACTATGCCCGGGGAGGCTGACCTTGCTCTTTGACAAGGGGGAGTGCTAGCAAGAGACTGGTTGGATGCGGTTAGGCCACTTCTTTTGATCATCTCCCTTCAGGTGGCTCAGTGATTCCCTTTTTCCAGAGGACATAGGTCCTGTTAGGGGCCTTTTCTGATAGGAGGTTTAGGTAGCTGCTCTCTCCCGTTGCCTTTTTTGTGTCAGGTGTAGTAGTGGAACCTTCCTTCCACCTCCTGCCCCTCTCCATACACACACTCTTTAGCTCTACTGTGGTTTCTAGACCCTCTCCCCAGACTCTGGCAAGTGATCCCTTTATAAATCCACTTCACAAATGATTCAATTTAATTGTGTTGTTTTCTGCTGGAACCCTGAAAGAATAAAGGAGCACTTGAGGCCATTTGATTTATATATTTGGTTTATGTAAGTATTTTTTATAGTTTGTGGAATTTCCCTCGGCCAAACACAGATGGCCAAATGACCATATAGCTTAATCAACTGAAATGGGCAGAACATTTATTTCTGGCCAGCATTTATGCTACAAATGGAGCCTCTGTAATATTACTTCATCATGTTAGAGAACAGGAAGTATGCTTCAAAGTCAGAAGCAGATGATAATTTTGGGGAGCGGGAGAAAAGAATGCAATGACTTTTTTGAGAATCAACTTTGTGTTGATCTCAGTACTTGACATCTGGTCATCCCATTTAATCTTTTTTTTTTAAACTTGTTATTGAATGAAGGTTTACAGACAAGATCATTAGCTTTACACTCAACAAATCATACTCTGTTTCAGCTCCATATTTACAGTCCTCTCCTTATAACAACAGTTAATCCTGCTTGCTTCCTATTTCCATTCCCCCACCTTCCTATCCCTTCTCAACTTTGACCTTAACAATGACTGATTGACCATTCCATGGTGAGCATACCTTGCTTGTGTTGTTGTCCTCCCTATAAACCTATCTGCTGCTTGGCTGAAAACTGGGTCATAAGGGCAAGTTCCTTTCAGACTTTAAGGGTGGTCCAGCAGGGACCTCATTTAAACTTTATAAGAATCTTGAAAGACGGGTTTTATTTTTTCCTCAATTGATAGACAACAATTTTGAACCCTATACAGGGGCACTATGAGTCAGAACTGACTCGACGGCACTGAACAACGACAATCTTAAGTTGCTTGCTCACCATCCCCAAACTGGAAAATGGCAGAAATATATAGTTCAAACTCTTTTGATATTTAATTATGGTTCCTTAAGCTGGCTGCCTGCATTTCAAAAATGTGTAAGGAGATCTTTTAAACTTCTGGATAACTCTTGAGCTTCAGCCTTTGATAGTTTTACCATCTCCCAGGTGAGTCTAATATGCTGTCAGATTTGGGAAGAGGGAAATGAACCTTCTAGTTGGTTCTGCTCTTGCGTCATAGTACTTTTTTTCTCCTTGATTTTAGATTCGCCTTTTGCTATTATATAACAGGGCCAGATACAAGAGAGTAAATTATTTCCCTGTCTAAGAATATTTATGACAACTTTCACTCTAGGTCTCTGTTTTTAAACTCTTAATCTTTTCAACAGCTTAAAAACTAAGGGCAATGTAAAATTATGTTTTGAATCATAATTTCTGTACTAGGCATATTTTATCACTACCATTATTATTTCAGATTACACAAAGTTGACCTAAATTGTCAGTACTTAAATTGTCAAAGTAAGCTATCAGCTATATGTTTTAATCCAACTTGGTATCACAGTAAGAATATTGTCATCTAGATGATTTATTTCTCTAATCTTCATGCACGATAGATAATAGCATCATTGTGGGTGTCTAGATACGCTTGGCATGCTTTTTAAGAGGGGAGAAAATTTGATATTATATAAACACTTGGCACTTGGGACTGAATCTCAACTATGATCAAATCATAACGCCATGTAATTTTTCTTTGGCTCACTGTTCATTGCTTCATTTTCTCATCTGTAAGATGGGGTAAGCCCACCTTATTTAACCTCAAAGGAAAATTTATAAAACATGTAATTTAGCAATAAATTACTGGCTCCTAAATGGATGTGAAATGATAAAATACAGGTAAAAATGAACTATATGGGAGTTCATGAAAATCTACGAATCAGTGATTGTATTACTGCCACAGAGTAAGTGCTGACTTTATAGATTGGATGACTATTACATGAGCTTTCATAGAAGCTACCCCTGTGTAACAAATCTACCGGAAATAATCACTCCTGGTAGGAATTTTAGGAAGAGTACCCAAAGTAGCGTAGTGGTTACGAATCGGGCTGCGAACCTTAAGGTCAGCGGTTCGAAACTACCAGCTGCACCGCGGGAGAAAGATGAGGCTTTCTACTCCCGTAAAGATTTACACCCTCGGAAACCCTATACAGGGTCGCTATGGGTCGGAACCGACTCGATGGCACATAACAACAACAACAACAACAACCCAAAGTAAATTCTGTTTCTCTAGCTAAGCCTCCATAACACACATGGGGTAAGTGGTGATGGTTATGTGCCATGGCTTTGGTTCCGACTCATAGCGACCCTGCACAGGGTTTCCGAGGCTGTAAATCTTTACGGGAGCAGAAAGCCTCATCTTTCTCCCGCGGAACTGCTGGTAGTTTCGACCTAATGGCTTTGAGGTTTGCTGCCCGATTCGTTACCACTACACTTCAAGAGCTCAGCGGAGTGGTTACGAATCGGGCTGCTAACCTCAGGGTCAGCAGTTCGAAACTACCAGCTGTTCCGCGGGAGAAAGATGAGACTTTCTGCTCCCGTAAAGATTTACAGCCTCAGAAACCCTGTGCAGGGTCACTATGAGTCGGAACCAACTCGACGCACATAATAACAACAACCCCAAATAAACAACTCATCCTGAAACAGCATGTCTGAAAGTTTCTTAGTACTAGGGAGATAACCCCATTTTTAATCTATATCTCCTCAGAAATACACAGCGTGGTCACCTGAAAGGGAGGGCCAAGCAACAGTAGACAGAGAATAATGATTTTGAATTTTGGTTTCCATTTTAGATAGTAGATGATTGCGTCTGAAAGAAATCAAAGCATTAAATACTCTAAACGTATCATTTTAAGCCTTTAAAATGATTATTTAAATTTTTAAATTAAAGCGTTTTCTATGAAACACTCACCACGTTAAAAACTATCTATGAAGAAACATTTTTTTCACACAAAGATACACTGAAGAGCAGTATCTGCTTTACGACATTCAAATCTTATTTGTCCTGTAGAATTTACCGAGGCTTCAGCACAGACAATACTGAATGAATGCCTGAGCTGAAACAGCATCTGGGGAGCTGGTGTGGACATCCTCTTTTTGTGACTCTTGATACAACCTGGTAATGAAGCCATTCATCTTGTCTGTGAATCATTTTGGAAAGATCACATACAAGAGGCGAAGACAACAACACTCCTACATATCCCTAACTTGACAAAACCCTGTTTGTTACTCTCTATTTTTAGGGAGTTTTTTATTTGAAATTGAATGGGGAAATCATTTTAATCTCAAAAGCATTATGAAAATCTATAACAATAGGAAAAGGGTAATTCGAATTCTTGCAATGCATTCTGATTTCTTTCTCTGTGATAATGTTTATAGAAATATTGGACATTCAAAGCTGATAGCCCCTCTTTTTAGGAAAGAATTGTTTCATTGTTATATTTGAGGCCTGCTGTCATCTCCAGCACCCTGAGTTTGGAAGATGGAGGGTAGTGTTACAAATTATTTTGGAATATGCAAAACATACGCTGATGAGCTATAATTACACAGTGACATCTTGGGAGCTGGTATCCCAGCGCTGTTTCCAGCTAATGTATTATTCTTAAAAGATGCGGCATTCTGGTTAGTTTTCACTTCCTTTTGTTTTTCCCTCGTTCTTTTTAACTTGGAGCACTGCTATTGACTACATATTTCAAAGATTTTTCTCTACAACATATAGTCAATCTGAATGAAAACTGTGTCATTAGGCACAAAGCACTTTTAAGTTTGTTTTTAAAGTTCTTTAATTTTATCCATGTCTCCTGATGTGGCACTGTACGATCAGCACTGACGTGTGAAGCACAGGGTCAGCAGTTCAAATCCACCAGAACCAACTCAGCGGCATTAACAACAATTTTCTACTATTGTAAGACAATCAGAATGGGCCTTGTTAGGAGCCTTTTTACTTCTCACAAAATCATGATGTCATTTCCCCCTAAAGACTAACCTAAAATAAAACTAAATCAATATTGGAGTTACTTATTTTTAAATAGTTCTGAGTGTCTCCTTTGAACAGCGTTTCCCTGCTTACTGGGAGCTTGGTGTTTCAAATCCACAGGCCATCCAATGTAGAAAGATGTGGCGGCTGGCTTCTGAAAAACGGTCATTGTTGTTAAGTGCCATTGAGTTGGTTCTGATTCATAGAGACCCTGTCTGTATAGGGTTCTCCAGGAGCAGCTGGTACGTTTGAAATGCCGACCCTGTGGTTTGCAGGCCAGTGTTAATCCTACAGCGGCCTACCAGGAGTCCTCTATAAAGATGACAGCCTAGGAAATCCTATGGGGGCAGTTTTCCTCTGTCCTAGAAGGTCCTTGGAGTCAGAATTGACTCAGTGGCACACAGCAACCACAACTTTGTAATGCAGTCTCTGCACCAAATGATCTGACAATTTATCTATAGGCTGATAAAGAGGCTGTTTCTTTAAGAGTACCGATGAGGGCATTCTTACTCTCGGGAGAAGTTACAAAGGGCTTCCTGAAGCACTTCTGTGCTTGAGAAGTGAAGGAAAATATTGTATTAAAGAAAAGATGGGGGCAAGGAAGAGCATTTTGGCATAGGAACAGTATGGCTAAACACACGAAGTGACAGAGAATGGACTGTAGAGGGGTTCTTGGAAGTTATTGAGTAGATTGAAGTTACAATGCCCAATCCCAGACCATTCACAAAGTATTTCCCAATATTGCCAGTTATCGTCGTTTCAATTCTTTTGTCCATTTTGATTCTTGGCATCTTTTAGTGCAATGAACTAAAGCAGTCAGTGCAGTAGAGGGGAACAGAGATTGCATCTTTATTTGCCCTACCAGTATGTTGTAGTGAAAGGGAGAATAGAACCAGCTAAAGGTTTTCAGGAGAAATCAAAACAGCAGAATTGCTGGAGCTATTATTAAGCTCAGTGGAGAGTGGCTTAGGACAGCCCAGCAAACTGCCACTTGGTCATTGCCACTGCATTTGCCATTGCCTGTAGGGTGTCACTTGACTATATACTTGCTCAGGCTTCATTTGATATCGAAACACACTTCCTATTCTCCGGAAAGTGCGCTTAGTTACCAAGCTCAGTGGTGACCTGATTTACCTTTGGCACTTTTACTTGAGAAATAAATAACTGAGGATTTCAGCATCACACATCATCTGCACAGTTATGTAGGTCCCTGCCAGGTAATAGTGGCAAGTTGAACTGCTAACCTCTAGTTCAGCAGTTTGAAACTAGCAGCCGCTCCACTGGAGAAAGATGAAGCCTTCTGTGCCTATAAAGATTCATAGCCTCGGAAACCCTGTACAGGGTTGCTATGAGTCAGAACCCACTTCATGGCACACCGCCATAGCTGGGATACCATCTTCCCAAGAAACCTGAGAGGCTGAAAATGTTGGCTGGGTAATGTGTCCCAAAGGAACGCTCCCTTTTTCTCCTTTTCATTTCCTCCCTTTTCGCCTTCTTCCCCCTCCATGGAAGGGCAAGGAATTCTCTAGTAATGTTCTTACTTTCAACCAGTTTGAAATTACAGGTTTCTAAGCAGAGTATAATCCTTGTCGATAAGCAAATCAGTAGTTCTCTCTGTCTTGCCAGGTCTGGGGAGGCAGCGAGTACATTTATGTAACTGAGCAGAATGTGGAATGAGGAAAGGACACTGCAGACAGAGCAAGCAGGAGTCATGTGGCCCAGCTTCCTGGTCCCAATTCTGGATACAAGGAGAAATGTACAAGCCTTTTGTACATGGTTTGAGGCTGCTGGTGTTTTCTTAGCTATAGGTATAGCGGATGCAGGGACATCATCAGTTAACTCATCTGGAAAACTTGGCTGAAAGGAAGAAAAGAAATAAGACTGAAATTGATCTCTAAGCAGTCTTGTAAAAAAATTTTTTTTTCTTGCATGAAACTCTCCCCTTTGCTCATGACCTAGTAGAAACAATTAGGAAAATTGGAAGCATGGTGTTGTTGCTGTTAAATGCTGTTGAATCGGGGTTCTGACCCATAGCGACCCTGCATTGGGCTTCCAAGGAGCAGCTGGTGGTTTTGAAACATGGTACATATTGTTGGGAGATAGGTAGTTGGGACTCTGTTGATTAGAAATGTTCATGCACATGAAACAGAGAGAAAGAAAAATGTTATTTAAAGTTCTGGGTAGACTTTTGAAACAATTTACTTCCAGAGTGCTTTTGACATTCTGAAGGTTTAGGTATAGTGAGTTCCTGCTAGGTGGATAACTTTTTTTCCTCACTGGTAAACTATATTGTTGTTGCTACGAGTTGTTACAGCTCCTGTTGACCACATGCCTGCAGAGTAAAACTCCTTCATAGAGTTTTCAAGGAAATAGATCATCAGGCTTGTTTGTCGACTATGCCTCCAGATAGATTTGAACCCCAAACTTTTGGCTAGTAGTTCAGTGGTCAACTGTTAGCACCACTTAGGAACTCAAAATTTATATACATACACCACATTATTTTGATGTTTTTGTCGTGAAAGGTTTGTCCATTTTAAACCAGGTGATTAATTTTTCAATCATCATACTGCTCTTATTATTCCAACTGTTAGTGAAAGCTGTTTCTTCCTTTTCCTTATATATTAATTCAAGTTCAGAACAAATTACTAGATTCAGATAGAAACATGGTAATCCTAATTTAAAAAGGAAGGCAACTTTATTTCATTGGAAAAAAAAAATAGTGTTTATCTTTCTACAGATTTTCAAGTAGTGTCTTACTGTTTTAATCCAAACTACATAGATTTAATTTCTAAATGTGATATGGTATAATGCATAATTTACAGCCAGGCTATATTGTGCATACACTAATTTTATTATACTTGTATTATGGCCCTCAGCTCTAATGTAAATCAAATAATGGCACTATGTTTTCACAAATTTTACTATGCTCTACCGCAGTTGTTAGGAGCTCCGGTAGCATAGTGCTTATGAGTTGGGCTGCTAACCTCAAGGTCAGCAGTTCAAAACTACCAGATGTTCTGTGGGAGAAAGATGAGGCTTTCTGCTCCCATAAAGATTTACAGCCTTAGAAACCCTATGCAGGGTCATTGTGTGTCACAACTGACTCCACGGCACACCACCACCACAACCACAGTTGTTAAGTGCTTCGGAGTCGGTTGTGACTAGTAGCAACCCTATATATGTTTCTGAGACTGTAAATCTTCACAGGAGATGAAAACTTCATTTTTTTCTCTCATGGAGCTGCTGGTGGGATCATCCGTGGACCTTGTAGTTAGCAGTCTGGTGCGTATTCTACAAACCCATCATGTTCCTGTTCCTGTGGTGGAGGTAGTGGTTGTGTGTTGTGTAGTTGGTCCATGCATAGGGTTTTGGAGGCTGTAAATCTTTACGGGAGGAGAAAGTCTCATATTTCCTCCTTGGAGCAGCTGGTAGATTTGAACTGCTGATCTTGAGGTTGGCAGCCCAACTTGTAATCACTATGCTACCGGGCTCCTACCATGCTCTAACATTAGCATCTTCTAATAAATTATTTGGGACTCCTGATGTGGTGATGTAGCATAAGCACTAGACTACTGATCACCAAAGATGGCAGTTCAGAGACACCAGCTGCTGTTTAGAAACCGTTTACAGGGTCAGTATGAGTCAGAACCTACTTGATAGCACTTCACACCAAGAATAATAACAATAATTTGAGTAATAATTTAGAACAGAACTTGTGTAGGAAGAAAGTTCTGCTGAAACTGTGGGAAAATGCCATATGTGTATTAACTCTTGAGAGCATCTAACTCAGATTTTTCTAAGAGAAGTTTGGGAAACATGGAAACAAAATGTGATAAGTGGCTGGACACCTCTGTTTTGGTTTCCACATTAGCTAATTTTTAAAGAACTCTTGGATGGTGTGATCGTTGTTCGAAATTGTGTTTTCAAGTTTCCCCTTCTTCCATCAACTCAGACCACCATATTCTCAATTAAAAATACCTGCTCATCATTAATTTTATAGATCGAGTGATTGCTATGTGGCATCTGAGTGCTTTATTCATCATTGAATCTATTTTTTTTATTAACATCATCAAAGAAAAATTTTATTTATTTCCAAGTACTTAATTGGTTTACTAGAATTCATCCCATCATTAGTCATGACCAGAAAGGGTGCCCTGATAGGGAAAGATAACGCAGTGCAGAGATGTGCCCTCTTAGCACATGGCTATAGGCATAGGTGAGCTTAGCAGCCACAAGATTACTGTTGTTATAAAGTCCATTTGAGTTGTTTCTGACTCAAAGCTGCCCTGTATATGGTGTTCATAAGGAGCAGCTGGTGGGTTTGAACTGCCTACTTTTCAGCCAGCAGTCCAGTTCGTATTCCACAGTGCCACGCCAGGACTCTAAATTAGGTGATTGTTGTTAAGTGCTGTTGTATCCATTCCAACACAAGGCTGCTGTGGTTGGTTGTGTGTCGTCAAGTCAGTTTCTACTGTTAGGGTTTTGAGGCTGTAAATCTTTTATGGAAGCAGAAAAGCTCATCTTTCTCTCTCACAGCAGCCAACTCTATATAGGGTTTCTGAGGAGTGGCTGGTGGGTTTGAACTGCTGACCTTGTGATTAGGTCCAGTGCTTATCCTGCAGCGCCACACCAGAACTTCAAATAAGGTGATAGTGGGTGCTGTTTTCCCTCTTTGTGTATGACCATAATCCAAGTAGACATGCAGTACATCAGGCAGTGGTAGCCTTAGCTCTCCAAGCAGAAGTTTCTGAGACACAGGAAAGGCTATGTTTCTTCATCTAATTGCTACCCAGAAGCAGAATTCCTTGATGAGATAATTACTTACTCCTGCTTTTCCCCGGGAAATTACATTACTTTGTAATCTTGTCTCATTTACAACGTAAGGTAAATTTTCCATCACAGGATCTTTCTGGCTCTATCTCTGCCTGTGGATTACTAAGACAACTGATTACATGTCAGTCTTCTTTCGTGCTTTATCTTCCTCATTTATTTTCTCAAATGTATTGATTCCAGCCCTGCTGTATCTCACTTCTCCTTTTTGAGAATTACAAAAAAAACCCCCAAAAACCCATACACTAGGTTGGAGTGGCTCAGTAAAGTTTCCCTGCCATTGTATTTAATACTAAAAGCCAGACATGTTTCTGACCCTTTGTCCTAATTTTCCATTCAATCACTTTCAAGTTCCACTTTTGCTCATACTTATTAGTAGAGAAGATGGCCAAAGAAATCTCCAAGTATAGATTTTGCTCTTCCAGGAATGCAGAGATGAAAGAGAAAAATTCTCATGTAACCTACAGAAAATTTCTTATTATTAAGTACTAACTCATTCCTTTTCAACAGATACAAGCAGAACACCGAGAAAAATTGCCAGAATGAAAAGAGGTTTTGGATTTGAACTCTTAATCCAAATCAAGAGTCATTTTGATAAAACAAAATAGTGCTCTCTCAGGTGATTAATGATTTAAAGGTTTGTTAATGATCTATTAGCGGTTGAAAACCCATGCAAGTTGGGGAGAAGAGCTGGTAGCACACAATCTCTGCTATTATTTTGTACATCTGTAAGTACATCAATCATTCTCCAGTATGGGCAGGGGGGTTCCTCCCCACAAAGTATTTGGCAGTGTTTGGAGAAAGTTTGTCATAGTTTGGCAGGGGTGCTATTGGTTGGCATCTAGTTGGTAGAGGTTAGGAGGTGTGTATTAAACATTTTACAAGGTACAGGGAAGCCTGAAACAACCAAAGAGTTGTACAACCAAAATATGGACAATAAAAAATGTTAATGGTGCTGGTGGTGAGAGACCTAGAGCTATTATCCACAGCTGTGTTCGTTGTTCATTACCGGTGGGCTCAAAACGAAGGTCTCCTGGAGACTTGCCACCTTTAAAATTCTGGTGTAAGTCCAAACCACTCCCTTGACTGGAGTTATTTAGAGGACAAAGTTGTTCCCACTGTCCTGGAACGTCTTACACAGTCAGTTTTGCAGAGTCCTAGGATTCTGTTTCAACTTCCCTGGATTTACCTAAAACTAATTTTCACTCATGTTTTTGTTAAGTGTCCTCCAGTCGGCTCTGACTCATAGTGACCCTGTATAGGGTTTCTGAGGAGTAACTGGTGAGTTTGAACCACCAACCTTGTGGGCCTTGTGGGCCAGTGCATCATCCTGCAGCATTACAGTGCTAATCCAGAGCTTCAGTAGATCCCCCACATTGACTTCCTTCCTTCTATATTTCAGGGTAGCTTTAGAATCCTCCCTACAGTCACCATCACACTCAATCACCATCACACTAACAAAAATGGTCAGCCAAGTTAATTTTATGAAGACACATATCCATGACCTATTTAGGCAGTTTTGGGTTGTTTTAGTGTCCTTAGTTTAATCATGATTTTCTCAAAATAGTGTAGGATTTTGCCATGACCATCATGGCCAGTTTTGCCCTCTACTGTCCTGTGGAGGTTTTAACAGTTCTGTGTTTTATGCTCTAACATTATTTGACCCACATTATGTCAAATCGCATGATGTGAGGGGGAAAGAGAGTCTTAGAAGAGCATTTGGCTTACTGAGGAGGACAGAGACCCCTCTCAATGAAATAGGAAATCCAAATAGGTTTCCACCTACTCAATAGGATTTCAGGAGCCCTAGGCACAGTCGGTTAAGTGTTGGGCTGCTTATCAAATGGTTGGTGGTTCAGACCCCTGCCAGTCACTTCTTTGGAGAAAGATGAAGTTGCTTCCCTAGAGAGTTACAGCCTCAGAAACGCCGTGCAGCACTTCCACACTGTCCTATTGGGTCACTAAGAGTCAGAACCTATGGAATGGGTTTGGTTTGGTTTGGGTTACAAGATACATAGATTTTATTTATTCATACAATATTCAAAGCTTTTATCTGCATTATTTCAAGCAATTCTTGCCCTATAAAACAGCTGTTATTATCATTATCCCCAGTAAATTTATACAGTAGGGAAATGGAAGAATCAAAATGTAAATCCTGGTACTCCCACAATGAATTACCTACTACAGCAAAGCTAGACCTCACCCTGGTAACTTGAGCCACATAACAGCATGATAAAAACCAAAGGCCCGCTGGATGCCATTGGGTCCTTAGGGTGTGTCCTGCTTCAGCTGTTTTGATGCAACCATGTAGGGCAAATGGTTTGCTATTTCCATTTGGATGAAAACATGACCCAAACAGATCGGATTATCCTCATAGATAGGCAGGTGATGGGTTAGTAGTAACTGTGTTGTTGCTGTTGGTGTTAACTACTGTGAAGTCAGTTCTGACTCATAGCAACCCTGTATAGGGTTTCTAAGGAGTGGCTGGTGGGTTTGAACCACCAGCTTTGTAATGAGTAGTCTAGTGCTTCAACACCACACCAATTTAGAATTATGTTGACTTAATTAAGTTTATAAGAAGGAGCTCTGGTAGCGTAATGGTTACGAATCGGGCTGCGAATCACAAGGTCAGCAGTTCGAAACTACCAGCTGTTCCGCAGGAGAAAGATGAGGCTTTCTGCTCCTGTAAAGATTTACAGCCTCGGAAACCCTGGTCAGGGTCGCTATGAGTTGGAACTGACTCCACGGCACACAACAACAACAACAACAACAACAAAAATTGTAGGTTATAGCCTGTAGGTTGAGATGAAACAGAACAATGAAAAGCAGTTTTGTGGGAACGTAATTTAAATTATCAATGATTTTAGGTAATGATGAACTTTTGCCAATAAAGAGAATGTTGTCTGACCATTAAATAAGATTTGCTTGAAAAATAGGGTTGGCAATATTCTTTGGATGATTGTTGTTATTAAGGGTCGTTGAGTCCGTTCAGACTCATAGCGACCCTGTATAGGGTTTCCAAGGAGTGGCTGGTGGGTTCCAACCACCGACTTTTCTGTTTAGCGATTATCTTACAGCAACTCACCAGGATACAGGAAGATAATCTAAAAAGAATCGTATATAGGAGGAAGTTGAAATCTTTCAACAAACTGATGCAGCACTGGAGGAACACTCGCTCAACTATGCCCAAAAATTTGGAAGCTAACTACCTGACCAGCTGATTGGAAGAGATCCATATTAGCGCCGATTCCAAAGAGAGGTGACCCAATGGAATGTAGAAATCATCAGACAATATCATATGCAAGTAAAATTTTACATATGATAGCTAAAAAATGGCTGCAACTACAGGATAGAGAACTACAAGAAGTTCAAGCCAGAGTCAGAAGAGGACATGGAATGAGGGCTATCATTGCTGATGTTAGATGGATCTTGGCTGAAAGCAGATAAAACTAGAAAAATACTTACTTATATATTATTGACTATGCAAAGACATTTGGATCATAAACCATGGACCACATTGTGGAGTATAAGTATTCTGGAACTTATACCGTGCTTATGCAGAACTTGCACATGGACCAAGAGGCAGTTGTTCAAACAAAACAAGGGATAATGAATGCTTTAAAATCAAGAAATGTGTGTATGTGCCAGTGTTGCATTCTTTTACCATGCTTATTCAATCTGTATGTTGAGGAAATAATCCAAGAAGCTCGATTATATGAAGAACATGGCATCAGGATAGGAGGAAGACTCATTAACAACCTACAACATGCTGATAATACAACCTTGCGTGCTGCAAGTGAAGAGGACTTAAAATACTGATGAAGATTAAATACAACAGCCTTCAGTGTGGGTTGCACCTCACATAAAGAAAACAAAAATCCTCAACACAGGACCAATAAACAACATCCATATAAATAGAAAAAATATTGAAGTTGTCAAAGACTTCATTTTGCATGGATCAAATGTCAACACTCATGGGAGCAGCAGTGAAAAAACAAAATGATGTATTGCACTAGGCAAATCTGTTGCAAAAGACCTATTTAAAGTGTTCAAGAGCAAAGATATCATTGTGAAGACTAAAGTGTACCTGTTCCAACCCATAGTATTTTCAATAGCCCCATGCATGTGGTAGTTGGACATTGAATAAGGAAAACTGTAGAAGAGTTTATGCATTTGAGTTAGGCTGTTGGAAGAGAATACTGAAAGTACCATGGACTTCTAGAAGAACAAACAAATCTGTGTTGGAAGAAGTGCAACCAGAATGTTCCTTGGAAGCCAGGAAAGCAAGACTTTGTCTCTCATACTTCAGATATATGAGAAGGGACCAGTCCCTAGAGAAAGACTTTGTGTTTGGTAAAGTGGAGGGTCAGTGAAAAAGAGGAAGACCTCCAAGGAGATGAACTGACCCAGTGGCAGCAGTAATGGGCTAAAGTTTAACAATTATCGTGAGGTTGGCACAGGACCAGGCAGTGTTTCGGTTGATTGTGCATAAGGTTGTCATGAATCAGAATTGACTTGAAGGCATCTTACAACAGTAGCATAGGAGGAGGTGTCTAATATCGACTGAAACACCAGTGCTATTGGGGTTGTCACCAGTCTACCTGGTGCCTCTGTTACCAGTGTGTATGGTACCCCGAGTACATTTTTGAAGAGTTACACCCTCCAGTAGCAGCTCTGTGAGTGCTGAGCTTAACCAGGGGAAAACCAGGATGTCTTCAAAAGTTTAGTACTTGTCAGTTGGAAAGCCCTTTGGATATTAGCCCCAAACACCCAAACACAGGTGAGATCCTGGCCTTTAGACAATGAGCAACCTGCTTAGTGCATACTCTGGTCCTGAAGACTGAAGTAATTTCATTGCATCATTTTCTGACATTTTGAAAGACTGGAATACAGAAATGAGTAAAAGCAAATATCCAACAAGCCAACAAAGTAAGGTTATTGAGTAACTCAACTTAAATCATAAGTATCACACAGCCCAGACTGTGCCATAATGCCCCATGCCCTCCCTCTGAGCCTGCTGCTTCCAGTAACAGCTGATAGATGAATTGCAGAGAGGAAATGAAAGAAAGCTAAAAACAGACATCCCAAATAATAAAAATCCAGTAGCTGAGATAACCTTGTATCTCTATTCCTTATAACTCCCAAGGGCAAAGATACTATAGCAATGAGTAATGATTACATAGGACATGAGTGTTTACAATGAAAGCCCCGAGCAATAAAATTGCTGCATTATCTTCAGAGGTTTTGCTTTTAATGGTTGATTATTTTTATAAGTGTTGAAATTTATAGATGTAAATGTTTTTCCAGATAGAAAATTCACTTATGTACAATGTTTAATATCTTGATGAGGGTCGCTAAACAAAGTGTTGC
Organism: Chrysochloris asiatica; assembly: GCF_000296735.1. Lineage (NCBI taxonomy): Eukaryota > Metazoa > Chordata > Mammalia > Afrosoricida > Chrysochloridae > Chrysochloris > Chrysochloris asiatica. Next base: position 4,066,587 of record NW_006408547.1, on the reverse strand, counting down.
AGAATAAAGTATTCTATTATTTTGTTGCAAAATTTATAAATAAGGGACTTGTATAATAGCTCAGTTTTCTTTTAAAATGAACCGTTAAATAATTATGTACTCTAATATACAGTAAAGGAGCTCTGGTAGTGTAGTGGTGACGAATCGGGCTGCTAACCTCAGGGTCAGCAGTTCGAAGCTACCAGCTGTTCCTCGGGAGAAAGATGAAGCTTTCTGCTCCCATAAAGATTTACAGCCTCAGAAATCCTGTACAGGGTCGCTATGAGTTGGAACCAACTCCACGGCACATAACAACAACAAAGATACAGTAGGGGCATAGAGATCTAATACTCGAAATATCTAGAACAGTGTCTTTGAAGCTGTCCAGTAAAATACTAGATCTTCAAGATGTTACTTAAAGTTCTCTGGGAAAAACAAACAAACAAAAATATTCCTTGGCTAAATTAATTTGGGAAATACTGGAAGTAGTGAAGTCGACAGGCTTTGTTATTGCAGGAATTCACAGAGTTTTTAATATGGTACTTAATGTCCATTGTGATGTCCCTAGAAAGCATTCTAATACTGAGTATCTGACACAGTTATATAATCAGATCATTAAACTTCGACTTGCCTTTCTATTTCTACATAGAGTCCTGGTGGTACATTGGCTTAAGGTTTGGGCTGCTCTCTGCAAGGCTGGTGGTTCAAACTTACCAGTCATTCTGTGGAAGAAGGGTGAAGTTATCTGTTACTGTGGATATCCACAATCTCTGAAACCTAGGGAAGAGTTCTATTTTGAGTCCTGGTATGGCGCTCTGGGATAAGCACTGGACTGCAAGTTCCTGTGAGACACAAGGTCAGCAGTTTAAACTCACTAGCTGCTCCTTGGAAACCCTGAACAGAGTCGCTATGAGCTTTAACTGACTCAGCAACACATAACAACATCAATTTGTTAAAATTGATTGCACGGCACATAACACTTAAAAAATGGTATTCACAATATGCTTCCGATTGAAAGCTCCAAGGGTGTAGTTTTTCTGTCCTCTTTGCTCCCTTTCTCCATTGTTGGTGCCTGCCATTTAACTCCTTATAATGTTAGAAATCTAGGTAAGATCGCTAAGAAAGAGGACAACTGGGATTTGGTGGTTGTTTTTCATACTGACACTTGCTTTGACTTGTCTGATAATGCAAACTCCATTTCTTTGAAGCATGTTTTGCATGGCCAGATGCACGTATGTGATTTTCAGTGAATGACAGTTATGATGACCACCAAGATATTTGCTTTCATGGGCACAATTCATGTGTCTTCCTATTATGCTTTCAACCTATTCATCTTGCAGTAGATTTATAAAAGTTGACAGATAACATTCAAGCAGTATCGTTTACTTTCCTTTGTTGTTTAAAGGCTAATGTTGTTTGAAGGATAATTTGAAAGTCATAACATAACTGCCAAGGTCAGTAGGAACTTCGCCTTCTAACGTCATTTCATTTACTAGGCCTTTGCATGGTGGTTACTGATTGTGCTCCTAACTCAAGGTCAGCACTTAGAAACTACCAGCCATTCCACAGGAGAAGGAGGCTTTCTGCTCCCATAAAGATCTATAGCCTTGAAAACTCTATGCAGGATTACTATGAGCTGGAACCGGCTCCATGGCATACCACCACCACCATATTTAGTATGATTGTTTAAAATATTTCTCAGAAAACATGTGGGTACAATGACAATTTAGTAATTGAGGACAGGTCAATTGTGAGAGCAAATCTCCCTTTAGTTTATTAGTAACTTGGTCAAGTTATTCGACTTCCCTGTACTTTACGTCCTTTATGGAGAAAAAAAGGAAAATAATATTATCTACCTAGTACCCAATCTATTTTTAAAAACGAATGAATAAAACAGAATATTTATAATATTTTCTGTACTCTGTCCACCTGTAGTTTTTTTGTTTTATTTTGAGTGGTAAGTAGAATAAATGGAGGATAGTGTTTTAGTTGATTTTGAGCTGTAATACTTTTAAGTCAGAAGCAATGAATCTGTTCCCCACATGGATTTGCTCCTGAATAATGAACAGAGATGAAAATTTTAGATAGCAAGTGACATTTTAAATTCATATCTTGTTTTAAAGGATAGGGGTAGCACGTAACACATGCAGTTGTGGCTATTAGATGAAATAATGCTGTCAAGTGTTTATTTAGTCCAGTGGCTGGCTAGTGTGTGCTTAGCAAATACTAAGTATTATTAAAATATTATAAAAATTGTTTTCCATTTGGGCTTATTAAGAGTGAAAGCTTAGAAAAATTATATCAAAATGTTAATGATATTTGACTTAGAAATTATGGATAATTTTTTGTTTACTTCCAAGATGTTATTAGTTCATTTATTCCTTTATTTAGTGCCTTTTTCATTGAATGCCTGTTGTCTGCCAGGGATTCTACTAAGCCCTAAACCATTGAACTATAGATAAGGCCTATAGAGTGTCTTCCCTGGTCAAATTCAGTCTAACCTTTTATTTAAAAATCTCCATAAATACTTGAAGTTCCAGTTACTGTTTTCTAACATTGTATAATTAACAAATTCTAATAATGTTTCTGGAGTGCAAATCACAACTCGGCAGTTCCAGACCACCAGCCACTTCATGGAAGAAAGAAGAGGCTTTCTGCTCCTGAAAAAATTTACATACTTGATATTCCTATGTTGCTGTGTGTTGTTATTGTTGTTGTTAGGTGCCATCGAGTCTGTACCGACTCATGGCGACCTTATGCACAGCAGAACGAAATACTGCCTGATCGTGGACCAACCTCACTATTGTTGCCATGCTTGTTGTTAGGTGCCATCAAGTCAGTACCGATTCATAGAGACCCTATGTACAACAGAACAAAACACTGCCCAGTCCCGGGCTAACCTCACAATCGTGACTACATTTGAGCCCCTTGCTGCTGTCATGGTGCCCATTCATCTCACCGGAGATCTTCCCTCTTTTTCTCCGACCCTTCCCTTTACCCAACATTATATCCTTCTCCAGTGTCTGGTTCCTCCTGACAATCTGTCCAAAGTATGAGAGACGAAGTCAGGCCGTCCTGGCTTCCAAGGAGCACTCTGGCTGCACTTGTTCCAACACAGATCTTTTTGTTCTTTTGGCAGCCCATAGTACTTTCAATATTCTCCTCCAACACCGTAACTCAAATGCACCAATTCTTCCACAGTCTTCCTTATTCAATGTCCAACTTTCAAATGCATATGAGGTTATTGAAAATACTATGGCCTGGGTCAGGTGCATCTTAGTCCTCAAACTGACTGACATCTTTGCTGTTCAACACTTTAAAGAGGTCTTGAAAAGTAGATTTGCCCAGTGCAATATGCCATTTGATTTTTTGACTGCTGCTTCCATGAGTGTTGATGATTGAGCCAAGCAAACTGAAGTCCTTGACAACTTCAATCTTTCCTCCAGTTATATAGATGTTGTTGACTGGTCCTATAGTGAGGATTTTGTTTTCTTTACATTGAGATGCAACCTATACCATAGGCTGTGGCTTTGATCTTTATTGGTAAATATTTTATGCCAGATTCTTACATGGAACAAGTGATGCTGCTATGAGTAAGAACCAATTTCAGGGACACTTTAAGTGTTTATATTTATGAACTATTGTAACTTTAGGTGTCCTGGTGTGATGTTGTAGGTTAATGCACTGTAACTCAGTCAGTTTGAACCACAGGTTGGCAGTTCAAGCTCACCAGCTGCTCCTTGGAAACCCTGTACAGGGTCGTTATGGGTCAGAACTGACTTGATGGCAGTAAAAAACAAAAACATATTGTAAGTTTGGCAAAGATACTCCTACATTATTGTTTTGCATCTGAGTACTTACAGTAAGCTATTAAGAGATATGATTCAAATTATAATATTCCCATTTTATGGGTATGATTAAATAGCTCTTATAAGCTATTTAATCTTCTCAGAGCAACAGATGACATTTGAAATCATTGAAAGAAATGGTTTAAGAAAGGGTATGCAGGACTGATTTGCCTACTGAATGCACCTTCTGTATAAAAAGATAAAATAAACAACATTCTATCATCCCCTAAGTGGCTCCCAACTGCTTTTCTTTTCTTTTCAGTTGGCAAGGCTTAGAGATAGTTGGTGTAGTTAACACATTTTATGTATTAAGCTCACATTTGGGGTTTATCTACTAAGTGTCTTGAAGGCCTATCATTGTGAAGTTATTTCATTCCCTGGTTTAGGCACATTGAACCTTTTTTTCCCCTTTGGTGCATATGTATGTTCAGAGAAGCATGTGCATTTCTTTCTTGGAAAAGCATGTCAGGATATTCACAGAAATATACCAGTTTGCATGACATCCTCCGTAGTTTCCTTCATGCCACCACTCAGGCATATTCCTTTGTTATTTTCCACACTTACACTCAAGATCATTTATTTGAGAAGGAGGTACATTTGTCCACAAAACCAGTTGTTACCAAATAATCCCTGGCTAATCAAATGGCACACTAATTTTCTTCTAATTTAAAGATGTAGCTTGTTGCATGCCAAAACAAAATAACTCAGTGACTCTAGGTAATTCATATAGATTCACCTGAGATTTCCACACTTAGCTCTCTCATTCTTTGTTTCTGCAAAAAAAAAAAAAAAAATCAAAACTCTTTAATTTGCTAAAGTCAAAGCTTTAAGGTGTGTGAAGTTTTTCTTTTCTGCATTTAAAATGCTGTACTTCTTTAGCTGACAAAACTGTGCATGTAATTTTGCCCAAGTGTAGACCCTGGGAAACCAAGGCATCCCTATTTCTATGTATCCCAGATGGTGTTCTTACCTAAGACCCAAATGGCAAGTTACACTTTTCAACAAAAGAAGAACTCAGGACCAATGCACAAACCACATTGCAGAAGAACTAAGCTACAGTGCTAACAAATTCTGAGAAAACCCAATCCCGCACTAAGTAAACTCCAGCCTAGATTTTACAGAACACATGAAGGATGCTTGCTTCTTGGGCAGTGCTTTTGTTAGACACTTAAAATTTAGGGCAAACTTTGAAGTGATTGCTATAAAGAATTGGCATTTTCTAAGTATAGTAATTAGGGACTTCTACATCCTGGCGTGGTGCTGTGGGTTAATGCGCCAGACTGCAAAGCTGTTTGAACTACAAGGTCAGTGGTTCAAGCTCACCAGCTGCTCCTCAGAAACCCTATCTATACAGGGTCACTATGCATCAGAACCAACTTGGCAGTACTTAACAACAACAGGAAAGAAAACATACAGTGCAGAACACGAAGGGGCAAGAATATTGAAGCACTCAAGAACCTCAGAAGAGTCTATCAAAAACAAGCTAAGCTCACTGCCTAGGAGGTGATTCTGACTAATAGCAACCTTATGTAGGGTTTCCGATACTTTATGGAAGCAGATAGCCTCATCTTTCTCCCAGGGGAAGGCTGGTGGGTTTCAGCTGCTTACCTGTGGTTAGCAGTCCAGTGCTTACCCTACAGCATCACCAGGGTTCCTTATCAGAAGAGTCTTGCTGTTGTAAAGTGCCGTTGAGTAGGTTCTGACCCATAGCCATCCTGTATAGGGTTTCCAAGGAGTGGCTGGTACAAGGTAACTCCAAAAGAGAAACCTGAAGAGGACTTGAATTGAAATAGTTTACATCAGCATAATTGCTACTGGATTTTCACTTGTGCTTTAGTAAGCAAGACTATTATTAAGAGCTGTTTTATATAAATATGTTCATTAAGGCAGATTCCACTGCTGCTTGCTAAACCCTTGCTTTTTGTCCCCGTATTTGCCAGTCAGCATGCTAAGCGCTTCTTACATCCTATGTTATACTGCATTATCCACATCACATTATGACTTAGAGCAATTAAGTGACTGCCCACAGTCACACAACTTACAGTTAGGGATCTTGAATTTGATCCATAGTTTGCCTGCTTCCTTTCTTTTGACCACAGATTTTACTACAGACACCCCCAAATTATTTGATAGCAATAATTGACAAATTATCCTTTTTTTCCGAAAATAGCTTTAAAGAATTCAATTCAGTCCTAGGTTTTGTCACCAGTGACTTATTATCTTTAATAGTCTAAAGCTAGCAAGGCATGCCAGAAAAAAATCCTAAACTTTTTCATCAAATAGGCATTATTTTTCTTTGAACATGCTTCTACTTAAACTCACCTCTAAAAAATGTGGGGAGTATAAAGGAATTCAAGACATATAAGAAAGCTTATCTTGGAACATGGCCAACTAACAATATAGACAAAACTGTATGGAACGGAGTCCTGGTGTGGTGCTGTGGTTTAATGTGTTGGATTGCATAGTCTCTTTGAACTGCAAGGTTGGTGGTTCAAGCTCACCACTTGCTCCTTGGAAACCCAATACAGGGTCGCTCTGGGTCAGAATTGACTTGATGGCACTTAACAACAACAACTACACGGGGAATCATTTTGAAGGATGTTTACGTGGTCTATAGTCCATCCCAACTCAATGATAGAATGGTGGCTTGCATTTATAAAATTAGATAACTGATTTGGGACTTTTCAAATGTTCAAATGAAGTTACTGCTAGAAAGGAAACATTCTAAAAAGCAGAATTTGGTTGAAGAAATTGATTTAATCAGCATTTGTTAAAATAAAGGCTAAGATGCTATGGCAAAGAGACCCCTGGTGACGGTCACTTAAGGAACATAAAAATTTTTATTTTCCTCTTACATAATGTTGGTGGTATTGGGGGTGTTGGTGGTGTCCTGTCGAGTTGGATCCAACTCATAATGACCCTATTTAAAGTTTCTGAGGCTGTAGATCTTTAAGGCAGCAGAAAGTCTCATCTTTCTCATGTTAGTTGTGAACAGCGGACCTTGCATTTAGTAGCTCAGTATGTAACCACTATGCTACTGGGGGTGCTCAGTGGGCATAGTGGTTACGTTCTCAGCTATTAACTGAAAGATCAGTGGTTCAAAGCCACCAACTGCTCTGTTGAAGAAATAACCTATTGATCTGTTTCCGTAAAGATTGTTGTTGTTGTTGTTATAAAGTGCCATCAAGTTGGTTCCGATTCACAGAGACCCTGTATAGGGTTTCCCAAGGAGTAGCTGGTGGGTTTGAACCACTGAACCATTGGCTTTGTGTTTCACAGTTCAGTGCTTATCCTACAGCACCACACTAGGAATCTATAAAGATTACAGTCTGGGAAAACCTATGGGGCAGCTCTCCTTTCTCTTACAGGATTGCTATGAATTGGAATTGACTTGACAAGCAACCAGTTTAATAAAAAAGAGTAGCTTTGCTTTGTGAAATCGTTCCAAGACCCAGACTCTTTTCATTTTGTTGTTCTGCTATCTTCAAGGCTTTGTTCTCGTCTTTAGGGTCATATCTGGGTAACTCTGATGATATTCCAACTCCAGCTTCTAGGAAATAGGGAAAAAAAGATAGGGAGGTAGAGGGTAACTTGTTCCTGTTTCATGACCAAGATGTGAAAACGGCATACATTGTACCTATATCCACTGACAAGATTTTCATCACATGTTCATGCCCAACAGCCTAAGAGGCTGCGAAATATAGTCTCTAGTTGTGTAGTCCCGTACCTAGGAAAGGAGGTGAGAACTGATTGTGAGGAAAAGCTAGCAATCTGCCACACATTGGAAGGGGTAACACTCTAAAATGATTGGGCTGGTTGAACAAATGGATTTCCAAGCAAATGCTTGAAAAAACACATGGCTAACATGGTAGGTAGATATTCCACAGGACACACCATCATGCCAGTTGGATTCTTACTGTCATAATTATAAAATTTTGTTCAGTTTAATGTCAGGTTTTCCCTATTGCTGGAGACATACTAGAGGAAGAGGAAACAGGAGTAGGGTTGGCTAGAAGCTCTGCAAGCTAATGACTTATTTATGCTGTTGGCCAAGTTCTTTTACATGTATATTATCTTGTTCTGATTATATTCATTTTACAGATGCTTCATACTTGAAATTTAGGTCAATGAGTGAAGGGGGTAGGGATTTAGATTTCCATCATCAAAACCCACTGAGCCTTCTATTCCTCCACTTGGGTTCTCAATCTGAAGAAAGCATTTAGTTAATTTTCTATTTTCAGATTGTCAGGAACAAAGATTCTTTAAACCTTAAATACAAAGCAAGCAGAACTTGCATGGCTTGTAGAAAATTATTTCCTAACTAAAAATAAGACTTCCTGGCAGGAGCTATTTGCTGGATCAGAGCTTCTGAGCTTCTCCCTGGCCAAACCTTGACTCCAGTGGTTTGTCTATCCTAATTCTACTCTAACCAAACACTTTGTTTCTTCAGTAAGGAGACTTTCTGTATGTATTGGAGACACAGTTGACTACTACTCCTGAACAGAAGTTTTTAATAATGGAAAAAATAGACTATCAATGTCTGAGTTCCTGAGTTCAAATTAGTAAAGCAGATGGACAGATCATATTTGCTCTATAGCATAACTCCAGGGGATTTTGAACTGTCTTTATTAGTTTCCCAGTTGCTTTTGAGTAAAGCTCAATTTAAAAAAATATGCATCTTTTAACAATTTAGTTGTTTCTACTAAATAATTCTCTCCTGGTGGGGAAAGAACAAGGCTTTGTGTTTGGTGGCATGGATTATACAGTTAGGGCACAATTACAGGAAACCCTAGGCAAGTGAAGGCATCATGTGTCCCTGCAATTTCTTTACTACAGTAAAGGGGCATGGGACTTAAAATTATCCTCCGCCCCCCACCCCAGGGTGACATACATATGCATGTAATTTATCTTTCTTTTATGGAGGAGAAAGCAGGCGTTGGACTGCCTGTGGAAAACATTTTCTAGCTGAAAGCACAAGTATGTTCCTTTCCCAGAACCTCAAAATAACACTGACTATAAGGAGCTCTGGTAGCATAGTGGTTATGAATCAGGTTGCTAACCTCAAGGTTGGCAGTTTGAAACTACCAGCTGGTCCGCAGAAGAAAGATGAGGCTTTCTGCTCCTATAAAGATTTATAGCCTTGGAAACCCTGTGCAGGGTGGCTATGAATCAGAACCCAATGCCATGGCACACTACAACAACATTATCATTCTGGTGAAAAATATAGACTCTAGTTGTTTTCATTTATATTTTCTTGATTATTGAAAACGTTAAATGTTCTTACTTATTTTTTTAATTGCATATGTACATTTTATTTTTTCTGGAATTTCTCTCTGCAGGTCTTTTGCCTATTTTTACACTGGGTTGTTACTCTTTGCTTTGTAGATTTGTAGAAGTACTTTTCATTTTATGGATCTCAAACATTTCACTACTATATATAATTTTAGACTGTTTGCTCCCCAAAGAGGGTAAGATAGCGTTTCTGTACTGTTTCTTCTCATTTTATTATTTTTTACATGACAGCTCAGAAATTCAATCCTTCTGGAATTTTCATATATTATTCCATGGTGTGGCGCTGTGGTTGAATGCGCCAGACTGCAAAGCCATTTGAACTGCAAGGCCGGTGGTTCAAGCTCACTAGCTGCTCCTTGGAAACCCTATACAGTGTTTAGAATCGCTATGGGTCGATTCTGCTATGGGTCGGAATCGACTCGACTGCACTTGACCACAACATTCCATGTTAAGGACTTACCTTTTCTTCTTTAGCTGCTGCTTTCATACCCACTTGCTCCGCTAACACTTACTGAGTGGGCTGTATGTAGAGCGGACTGGGATTGTGGTTGCTACATTGAAAAGCTATGTGCTTTCATGATGCTACTTTGTGAAAGAAAGGAGACTAGGAACCAGATGTAGTAGGAAACATGGACAATTTGTTTATGTTTTCTAAAAGATGTAAATAAAATCTTTCAAATGTTCTACAAAAAGGTTTATTTTAGTTAGGCAATATTACAACTGAGGTAGGAAGGGAAAGGATAACTTTCAAAGTTATGCCAATTCCACGTGATAGAATGTATACACTGGGCAAAGTGTTATTTGACAGAGCAGTAGGATCAGGGACAACAAGATGAATGCTTTTGCTTGTGCTCTGTGTTGAACTAAGATTGATATACATACATAGAGGTATTTTATCTGTACCCTTTGAGCTGCTCCTCATAATCTTGCAGAGTTTTTTATGTTATCTATGAGGAGGATTTTCTCCCTATGATGCTGACTTTAAAAAAAAACCACCAAAAAACCCCAACACAGGTGCTTGGTGAGGGGTAGCATTTCAGTTAGTACATCCTTGAGACAGTTTTGTGAAGGAGTAAAAGCAATGCTTAAAAGTTTTCATTGTAAAATAGTGACAAGGGGGTGTTTTATTTAAAAAATACTTTCCTAATTAGAATACTACCATATCCTTTGGGAGCACAGTGACCCCAAACAATAAACATTGGAGTGAGACTAACAGATCCACAGTTTGATACCACCAGTTGCACCACAGGAGAAAGATGAGGGCTTCTGCTCCCACAAAGTTTAAAGCCTTGGAAACCCATACATAGCGTGGCTATGGGTCAGAACCTACTTGTCTGCACTTAACAACATACCTCTTTTGTTTACTTTGTGAAGTTATATTCTAGACTCTTTGACCATAATGGTGCATTTTTGGATGCCTTTCTTCCATTGGCTTTTTTTTTTTTTTTTTTAATATTTTTTTTTTTTTTTTTTTTTTTTTTTTTAACATTGCGTTGGTTGGTAAGAATTTCTATTCTTCTTTCTAGGTAAAGAATCAAAAGTAATTAAGAAAAGGTTGGGAATGTTGCAATATGAAAAGTAAATAAATTTGAGGGTATGGAACCCATAAAGCTCTCTATATTTTCTTGGTCCTGATGGCTCATTTGTTTGGAGTAGTTCCAGAAGGCAAAGGAAGACCTTTTGGTTAAGTACCTTTTTTCATGATCTCCATCTACTTTTGTTTTTAGCTTGCAGGTAGTCACTGTGTCTGTAAGATGTACAGCTAATCTATAAAGGCATACATCCAATTTAGTTGCTTAACCAACCCCATTCCAATCATCCCAAAGCAGAAAATTGGGTGTAATCTTCCATAAGCTCTGCTACTGAGTGTGGTCCTTGGATCGGTAGTATCAGCATCACCTGGGAGCTTGTTAGAAATTTTTCAACCCATACCTAGTAAATTAGACACTGCATTTTTTAGAGATTCATATTAGAGAGGCACTGTTCTGTAGCTATATGATGAAGAGCTTGGCTGCTAGCTGAAAGGTTGTGGATCAAACTCACCAGGCGATCCATGGAGAAAGATGCGCCAATGTGCTCCAATAAAAATGTTGTTGTTATTGTTGGTAAGTGCCGTGGAGTCATTTCCAACACAGTGACCCTGTATGTGGTTCCCTCAGAGTGGCCAGTAAGTTTGAACAACCAAGCTTATCCTACCATGCCACACCAGGATTCCTCCATAAAGACAACACTTTTAGAAACCATCTGGGACTGTTCTTTGTCCTATAGAGTCCATTGTGTCATCATAAATGGTAGTAGTGATTCTGCAGCACAAATAGAACAAACATAACTTGGATCTGAAATTCTGTATCTCCTGCTGACCTGATAAATAGTACGTCAGATATTGCCTTGGGGGAAAAAAAGGAACCATTTGGCCAGAATACAGTAACCAGGTAATGGAAAGGTATTCAATGGAATTATTGGTTGAAAGCTTTGGAGTCTGACGGCTCTGGGGTGGAATCCTAAGCTTGTCATTTACTAGGTTTGTTACCATCCAGTTCACTTTTCTTTACCTTAGCTGAAATTAGATGTTGTGACTCTAAATTCCATAGTGTTATGACTTCCTATTTTCTACTGCATTAAGCTTATAAACAAAATCATTCATGGGTGTGCAGAATTATGCTCAGTTCTGCTAGTCTTTTCAATAACTGCATAATATATATCTTTTATACTTGTAGTCTTTCTAAAGGCAAAACCACAAACTTGAGACACAGACACATAAATGAGCTAGGAACAAGGTAAAATGAGAGGAAATTTGTGTAAAAGCACTAGTATGCTGCTTGAATACCTTAAATGACATTAATAAGTCTCCAGGCAAATTGTTTTTAATTTGTACTAAAAAGGAGCCAGTGTTTCTGGGTGTCAACTGAACCTCTGACTTCCTGGGTATAATAAAAAGGGATCCCTTCTGATGTTTTTACCTCCTGACACATTATCACATATTAATTTTATTATGAACAGTGTTCATAAGTAAATCTTAAAGGCTAAGGGACGTTCACTTCTTCTTGAAATAGGATCTAATTGAGATAAGCAACTTTTAATGATAAGATTTAACATCAAACATTCGATGAATTATGCATTTTTTATAATTTAAAACAATATCCCCAGGAAAAAGTATCATTGTGATATAGATGAAGATAGATAATATAGTCTGGAAAAGTATCTGCAACCTATCTTACTTTGATTTACGGCTCTCATTCTGAGGGTGAAACTCTATCTCAGGCTCTTAATTTTCTTGTTAAGTGGTTTCTTCAGTATATTTAAGAATATTTAGACCAGGATAGCTTTTCTAACGTACATTTTTTACGTCCCATTATTTCATTTAGCAAGCCTGTCAATTTTGCCAAGATTTGAATTTAATGATGATAAAGACAGTATTGCCCATTAGGCACAAACCTGCTATACATATGGTAATTAACTGGTTTGGGGGGAGTATAAATAACTGCATAATTAAACTTAAGTAGATCTTAAAAATCAAATTACCCATAGTAGCAATTGAAGGTGGGTACCCGCACTGATCTACCAAATGGATCCAAACACCTGCATATAAATTTATAGTTGTAGTCAATTATATATTGAGTAACACTTACTTTTAAGAGATGCTTTAGATTTGTTGTTTTAGATTTGTAACTGTTAGTGGTTAATTTGCAAAAGAATAGTTTTCAGGTGTTAGTTTTAGCACTCCCCCCCTCAGCTTTCTCTTCCTCACCATTTTTACCCCCCCCCCCCTTTTCTTTTCCCCCCCCCCCCCCCCCCCCTTGAAGCCTGAGGATAATTTTAAAAGCAATTTATGACTTAAATGACTAAAGCATGCTTGGTAATATATATATATTTTTTTTTTTTAAATTTTAGCGTGATTTGAGCTTATTTGAACTTATTCTCTGAATGGAGGTTGGGAGGGTGAGAAGTAAAACCTGGATAAGTTAGAGGTGACGCGCAAATTCTTTTTCTGCTAAAATACGACATACATCAGTTGATTTTCACCTGTCTTCCAATATAAGTTAAAAACCTGTCCTGACCACTGGTACATCTAAGTACCAGTTACGTTTTCCTCATCGGGGGTTTATTAATATGCTTTTGTGCCATTTATAATATGTTCTAGCATTGGGGCAGGGACTTGCCTAGCTGCGTACGATGGAAGGACATGCATAGGCATTACATTGCTGTAGTGACAGTTCTACGAGGTTGTGCATCTACGAGGTTAGATTTTGTGTAATTTGTTTTTTCTCTTTTGGCTTCTATAAAGTGAGAGAAGCCTTGTAAATATATTTACTGGTTCATGTGTGTTCTTGGAAAGGTATAGTTTTCATCATTAGGAAACATGTAAAAGGATAAATTCAGAAATACAGTGCAAGCAGGTATCCATGATGTACTTCATGACCACAGATACAAGTAATAACCAGTTACATTTGGCTCTGTTCAACCAGTACAGGGTGCCTTTGTTGGTTATCTCATGATTTCAATTTTTCACTCAATAAATTAAAACACACACACATATACACACACACACACACACACACACACACAACAAAACTATATTTTTCCCTGCCTAACTTAACCTACTCTACATCCAGAGCCCACTGGTACATATGTGTACCACATAGTGTTTACAAAAATCTATCATATATAACAAAATAGATTACCAGCACTCAATAATTTAGCATACATTCTATTAGTTAAAAAGTATGACATCACCAGAAATTTACAAAGTAATCTAATCATGAAAGGATCAAAATACAGCACTGTCCATTCCTAAGGGAGATAAGCATGCCCTGCCCCCACAGGTGACTTTTCCAATCTGGAGAGGTGGAGAGAAAGAGGAAGACCCCTAACAAGCTGGACTGGCACGGTGGCAGCAGCATTGGGCTCAGGCAGAGCCTGAGGTTGAGAGGTTAATGTAGGACCAAGCAGGGTTTCGTTCTGTTGTGTGTAGGGTCACTATGAGTCAGTACTGACTTGATGGCACCTAACAACCACAACATGTCCTCATTAGCAGAGCCCCTATGCCTGGTTCATGTTTATGGCCTGGATGGTCACATTTTCCCCCCCAGATGTGTTCATGGAGGGAAAGTGCTCTCTGGGTAAATAATTTGAACCCCTTTTGGGTCCTAATCATGGCAAATGTTGATTTATATGAAGGGCTCCGGTGAACATCTGAGAATTAGATGAAGCTGTGTCAGAATCTCCTTTAAACATCTGAGAAAAGCACCGCCAGTCTGAACAAACAAGAGGAAAGCCTGGCCTAACAACGTGGGTCAGGCCTGTACGCCTGAAGCATTGAGCTAGTTCTTCTAGTTTGGGAAATATAACCGTCAGGTGAGAATCTTAGTCATAGGCCCCAAACACGATAGAATGTAACTTAGGCCAACCCAAGTGTCCTGGTACTTCGTACCTGCCCCAGTGAGGCACAGCCAGTGGAGGGCACCCCCTCTGTTCAGTGCCCACAAGCCCATCTCCTCATATCCCTCACGCGAACTCGGTGCAGCAGGAGTGAAAAAAGTCTGTCAGGACTGGCTCTATCAACTAGCAGTGGAAATACTGGCTCCAAATCCCCTTCCCATGTCTATTAACTAAATATCTTCTTCGTAAAACCAGACTGAAAGAAAAGGAGGACCATTCTCTTTGTCTGTGTACGTTTTGCTCAGCCAAAGTTCTTTGAACTTAATCACACATAAAACTCTTATTCCGTAGCTTTTTTACTTGAACAATAAGCAATGGACAGATGAAAAGTAAGCATGTGACATTTTCTGTGTTATGGGGAATTTGCTGTGTTATGCCACAATGCTGTTCTGGGGAACACTAGGCACAATGCAGAAATTACCCTATTCTTTGTAGATCCTGAGACTATTTGCTTTAGAGTTCACAGGGTTCGGGCTTTTCAGGACAGTGCGCTTCATTACATTCTCATGGCTTTTTGTTACTCTGTTAATAAGGTTAAGATTTTGTGTATTAACCATGTTGTTGTTGTTAAGTGCGGTGGGGTCAGTCCCGAGTCATAGTGACTGTCTCGCTACCAGCTGGTGAGTTTGAACTGCCTACAAGCAGCTCAAACTGACCTTGCAGTCCAATGCGTATTCTGTTGCGCCATACCAGGACTGCATACTAACCATAGGGTGGGAAATGAAATGACTTACTGTTAAAAGAGTCCTCAGTATCATGGACCGATTGGTCAGCAAGCATAGATGTGTTACTTATTGTGTGCAGGGCTCTTCTTTAGATTCTTGTAAGATTTTCATGCTGGAGAATCCTGTAAAGTTTTCTTTCTGGAGAGATCTGAGTCTAATTATATTTCTGGATTCTCATCTCTGAGTCCTGGTGTGGCGCTGTGGGATACAGAACATAACCTCAAGGTTTGAACTGCAAAGCCCACAGTTCACACTCACCAGCCGCTCTTCAGAAACCTTATACAGGGTCGCTATGAGTCAGAACCTCCTTGAAGGCACTTAACAACAACAGTCTCATCTCTAATCCATGATCCCAAAATTCTAATGACAGAGATTCTGTTGTCAAAATTTCCAGTTATCTTAAAGAAACACACTTCTCTTGAAGGTATGTTCTATTAGCTAAAAATAGGGAACGAGAAATCAGAAAACAAATATATTTTCTTGATCCTGATTGATCTCTTTTGAGTACAAATTTAGAAATGAGCCCAATGCAAAATCAAAAAATGCTTGTAAGTCCTTCTGTATCCTGGTGGTGGTGGTGGTTAGGTGCCGTGGAGCGGATTCTGAGTCACAGTGACCCTATATAGGGTTTCCAAGGCTGTCGAGCTTTATGGGATCAGAATCCTCATCTTTCTCCCACAGAACATATGATAGTTTTGAACTGCAGACCTTGAGATTAGCCGCTCGACTGGTAGCTACTTCCCTATCAGAGCTCCTTTTATGTATCCGAGGAAAGCCAAGTTATTGCTTTAATGTGCACACAAATCACCTAAGGAGCTGGATAAACTAGGTCTGGGTGGGGCCCGGGGTTCTTTATGTCTAACAAAGCTTGTCTAATAGAGCAAACTTAGAGAATTGATTTCTGTGAAACTTTTATTTGGTTATCTTTATCTGAGTAGAGATTGTATCTATGAATTACCCTAATTTTAGATTTCTTCATTTGTAAACTCTTTAATGACATAATGGAATTTAAAAATTATGCTACTGGAATCATGAATCTTATTATTTGACATGATTAAATATTAAAGAAAAATATTAATGAATCCAAAAATACCATTTCTGAAGGAATAAATGCTGCCAATAGATTTATGTTTTCTGTTTCAGAAATTCACTAGACATATATTGAATAGAATTTGTATATAAACCCAATTTACAAAGCAGTTACTTCTCAAATGATAAATTGATTTGACCATACAAAGACAGTCTAATACTTAGGAACTCCTTCAATATGGATATGGACAGTAATATATTTATTTTATGTGTGTATCTTATACATAAGTACACATCGAACAGAAATAATACTCATCTGATAATCAAAACATTTTACATTTATCTCAAACAATGTTTTAAAACTTCCTGACTCTTCGTGTCTTTTTTATATATTATTTCACTGTCAACAGGAACTAAAGGACTCTTGGTGTGGTGCTGTGAGATCAGCACTAGACTGTGAACCACAAGGTCAGCAGTTCAAACCCACCAGCTACTCCTTGGAAACCCTATACAGACTGGGTTGTTATGAGTTGGAATTGACTTGATGACACTTAACATCAACAACAGCAGAAACTAAATGTTACTCTGATTTATCATAAATAATATATACCACTGGGGATAGATCAAACGTTTATCCTTTATAAGCTCAAAAATAGTGAATAATATGCATGTGTTAAGTCTAACACACATAGATGTGTATATATCACTAAAATAGGCACCGAACTTGGGATAATTTTGAACTTTTTAAAGATAGTAATGTAATAATATCTGATCATTTCTGAGAAAAAACATTAACATGTTTCATATGTTAACATTAATAGTCAAATATTGATGAACATAGTTTAACAATTGAAGACAGAGACAGACTTTTAAAAATTGACAGAAACCAGTTAGAAGTATATTAAAGGTCAGTTTGGTAATGCAAGAATATAAAAAGACATTTTCTCACAGACTTCCGTCCTTTGTATGTCTACAACAATAAACTTCATGCTGAGGTTGCTAGATTTTCCACTAAATTATGGAGGTGGTATGATTTCATAAAAAAGACCTTTCCCATCTGATTTTTCTCTTTAACTGAGAGAGCAGAAATGAGTTTCATCTACAAAGCGAGTGTTCAATCAGAGATTACCTTCCAAGTTCATTTGTTCACTCAGTAATTTAATTTGAGCCCTTCCTAGTACTAGGTTCTTTTTGTAGGGACGGGGATCCAGTTGTGTACAAAACACACAAAATCCCTGCCCTCATGGAACTTTAGCTCTAGTGGGCAAAGTTAAATGAAACATAAAACTCAAAAATATA
>NW_006408547.1:4042919-4048366 GCF_000296735.1 Chrysochloris asiatica | reverse complement strand
GTTTCATAAGTAAGACTAGTATGCACATAATCTCCAGCGTGGATTATGTGTGGTTCACTCCAGGAACAGCAAGTTAGGGCAAGAGACATTGCAGAAGATCAGAGCAAGTAGGAATTTATAGTCAATTGTAAAGACTCTGTTGTTTAAAATGAGATGAAGAGTGATTGACTCATTCTTTAAGGGTTTTTAGCAGAGTAGTGACTTGAACTGAATTATGTTTTTAATTAATGACTCTGATTGCTAACAGAAGCAAGAGCAGTGGTAGGGATTATGGTCAGGATGTCATTGCAGAAATTCAATTGATTTGTATTTAATACCTTGGACCAGGACTGTAGCCTTGTAAATGGTGAGCAGTGATTTGAAGGAAGAGAAAACCATATTTACCAGCAGATTTGAAAGTCAAGTCTTTCATTTTCGACTTGAAAAAATGGAAGGATGAAGCTGAGAAAATACTTATTTTAATATTTATTAAAATAGGGAGGACTGGGAAGAAGAAAGTGTGAGAGGGAAGACCAAGAGCTCTGTTTTGTTGATTTGATAAGCCTGTTAGAGCTCCAAGTGATTTGAATCTGGTATTTACAGGAGTTCAAATAGGAGATAAATCTGAAAAGCCTAAGCTTATAGTTGGTATTTAAATCCAGGAGATAGGATGGGATCACTAAGAAGGGAGTAACTATAGGGAGTTAGAAAAGAGAAAGCAAGCGGTCCCAGGACTAGGCTCTGGAGACCCTCCTTAATGAAGTGTGGTGGTAGTGGTGGGGTGTTGAGGAGCATTCAGCAAAGGAGATGAAGCAGGCAGTGGAGAATGAGAACCAGAGAGAATTGGTGTCTTGGAAGTCCAATGAAGAGAGAGTGCTTCCAGTTCATTTCAGATCCTGGCATTGCTTAAATTCAACCTGTTGCAGTGAAACCTGTAAGAGCAAGAACTCAGTGAAACTTCTGTTTTTCCAGGTCTTGCAAATTTTCCACCTCTGATAGGTGGGGAATATGCTCGTTAAAGTAGAAAGTATTTTTGGTTTTCATCTTCACCTACATAGGTTCTGATGGTTGCAAGTTTTACTGTATCTTCTGAGTCCTGGTATTGCATTGTAGGATAAGCACTGGACTGCTAACAACAGGTTGGCATTTCAAACCCACCAGTCATTCCTTGGAAGTCCTATACAGGGTCACTATGAGTTAGAATCAACTTGATGGTACTTACCAACAATAACAACTGTGTCTTAAGAAAAATGGGGCTTTGGGTCATGTGGATGTCATCTTCCACTTCAGAGATAGACACACAAGTCTATCTCTACACAATTCTCTCCCTAGCTTGGTACTTCTCTTGGTGACTCTCAAGCTTTTGTGACAGTACTTTTAAACAAACATAAGATTTGCCAAAAGCTTTCCTTTGCCCTTCACTTAATATATGATCCATTGTTTATTTAGCTTTTTTATTGTGAGTTGGGTGAAAGTTTACAGAGCAGATCATCATTTTTACATTCAACAAATCATATGCTTCATCTCAGTATTTGCAATCTACTCAATGTAATATCACTTATCCCTTCCTCTCTGTTTCTTGTTTCCATTCCTCCTTCTTTCCCAATCCTTTTGTCTTTTGTCCTTTGGTAAATGTTGCCCTTTTGATCTCAAATGGTTGACCATTCCATGGTGAGCCTGCCTCACTAATGTCATTGTCCTCCGCTATATACTTACCTTATATACTTAGCTGAAAATTGGGCCACTGGGGTAAATTCATCTCCAAAACTGAAGGAAGGCTGACCAAGGGTCATATTCTTGGGTTCTACTACTCTCTGTATGACCAGTAAGTCTAGTATTTTTTATGATTTTTTGTTTGTTTGTTTCAGGACTATTTCAGTCCATTTGGGATCTTCTACTGTGATCTGTTTCAGAACAGTTGGTAATGGTACTCAAGCACCCTCTAGTTCTTCTGGTCTCATGGCCATGGAGATTGATGTTACCTTGGTCTATTAGACTAATTGTTTCCAAGATTCTTCATGAGTCATCACTATTCTTTCCTCCAGACATGGAGAGACCAATGCTTGCACCTTAGATGGCAGCTCATGAGCTTTTAAGATCCCAGTCGCTACTCACCAACATTGGATGTAGAACATTGCCTTTGTGGACTATGCTGTGCCCTGAGACTATGGTTCTGTGCCCACAGCACCACTATTCATTCCCTCATGCTGTCTGGTAATGTCTAAGTAGTTCTAATAATTTTGCCCTACTTATGTTCCACTCTATTCATGGAGGTGTTTGCATCAAGGGTAAATACCCATTTACAGATATCCTCTGTCAAACTATTCCTCCAATACATGTCTGTCTATGAATCTACCTGCAAATCACCATCAGTTGGCAGGGCTGTGTGTAAAACAGTATTTATCTCTGTTGCCTTTAACTCTTGAACTACCTGTGTCTTCCCAAACCTTCTTTATTTTTCTGCCAACTTCCCTCTTGTTGTGTATTGCCTTGCACTTTATCTAAGTTAACACATGTCTACCCTCTAGCCACTGATGGTTTTCCCATTTAACATTTGTTTCATACTGTTTAATGTTAACTATAAAATCTTTTGAAGGAAATTGTATTATGTTTATTTTTATGACTATATTTAAACATATGATTAACTGTATTGTTGCTAAGTGCTGTTGAGTTGATTCCAAATCATAGCCACCACATAATAGGGTTTCTAAGGAGTGGCTGATGGATTTGAGTTGCCAGCCTTGCAGTTAGCAGTCCAGGGATTATCCTAAGTGCCACACCAGGTCTCCTAGGGCTACCATAATAAAGTACCTGTTTCTCTGAAGAACTTTGACTGAAAAAAGTTGTAATACATAAATTGTCACACTTAGATGTAGAATCTAAAATATTCAATGTAATATGATAATACACTGTTTCTCTTTTAATTAAAAAAAATAGTGGGATACAGGATTAGAACAATATATGAGCAATACCAGACTTTAATTGGATATATAATTTACATCTCAGCCATGCAAGTTTTTGACATTTTTAGATGCCATCCAGTTGGTTGTGACTCATAGTGACCCTATCCACAAGAGAGTGAAACATTGCCTGGTCTTACACCAGTCTCACAATTACTGTTATGTTTGAGTCCATGGTTGCTCCCACCGTGTCAGACCATCTCACTGAGTAGCCTCTTCTTTTTCACTGATCTTCCACCTTACCAAGTATGATGTCCTTCTGGGATTGGTCTTTCCTTACAACATGTCCAAGAAATGAAGACTTGCTGTGCTTGCTCCTAATGAGCATTCTTGATGTATTTCTTTCAAGACAGATTTGTTTGTTCTTCTGGTACTATTCCTCACCAGCACATAATTCAAATGCATTGATTGTTTTACTGTTTTCCTTATTCACAGCCCAGCGTTTACATACAATTGAAAATACCATGGCTTGGGTCAAGTGTGTCTAAGTCCTCAGAGTGACATCTTTGCTTTTTAATACCTTAAAAGAGGTGTTTTGGAGTTGATGTGCCTAATGTAATACATCATTTGATTTCTTGACTGCTGCTTCCATGAATGTTGATTGTGGAACCAAGTAAAATGAAGTCATTGACAACTTCAATCTTTCTCTATTTGTCCAGTTGTGAGCATTTTTGTTTTCTTTACATTGAAGTAAAATCCATACTGAAGCCTGTAGTCTTTGATATTCATCAGTAAGTGTTTCAAGTTCTCTTCATTTTCAGAAAGCAAAGCTGTGTCATCTGTATATAGCAGATTTTTAATAAGTCTTCCTCCCATCCTGATACCATGTTCATCATATAATCCTTCTTCTGGTAATGATAAGGTTTATATTTTTTCTAGTTAAATTTGTAATTATATAATGCACTAGACTGCAAGGTCAATTTGGACCCCAAGGTTGGCAGTTCAGACTTACCAGCCATTCCTCAGAAACTCTATACAGGGTCTCTATAAATAGAAACTGACTCAATGGCACATGACAACAGCGACAATATTCTTTGTTAGGTTTTTAACACTAATTTAAATTTTTAATCCTTGTTTAATAATCTTGGGAAATGAATACTGTGACAATTACTACCTTGAAGGTAATTTTAGAGGACTTTAAAACTTTGTTTGGATCTGCAGTTTATACACATGGAAGCAGCAGTCAAGAAATCAAATGACACATTGCATTGGACAAATTTGCTGCTGCAAAAGGCCTCTTTAAAGTATTCAAGAATAATGATAACAGTTTGAGAAGTAAGGTGTACTTGACCCAAGCCATGGTATTTTCAATCACCTCATATGCATATGAAATTTTGGCAGTGAATAAGGAAGACTGGAAAAGAATTAATGCATTTGAATTTGGTGTCCGCAAAGTTCCATGGACTGCCAGAAGAACAAACGAATCTGTCTTGGAAAATGCACAACCCGAATGCTCCTTAGAAGTGGGGCTGGAAAGACTTTCTGTCTTATATTTTAGACACATTATTAGGAGGAATCATTGCCAGAGGAAAACATTATGCTTGAAAAATGAAGGGTCAGCAAAAATGAGCAAGACCACCAACACAAGCGTCAGAGCAATTATAAGGATGGTGCAGGACCAGGCAGGGTTTCTGCTGTGCATAGGGTCACTATGAGTCGAAGAACCACCTTGATAGTGCCTGAAAACAACAACAGCCTTTCAACAACTAGAAAATACATCTGTTTAGCAAAGAACATACCTGAGGATAAGTGGTGTGCCGTCAAGTCACTTCTGATGCATAACCACCTGTTTAAGGTTTCTGAGGCAGTCAGTCTTTGTGGGAGCAAAATCCCTCATCTTTCTCCCATGGAACATCTGGTGAATTTGAAATGCTGACCTTGTGGCAAGACATAACCCACTATGTCACCAGGGCTCCTTGAGAGTAATAAAGTAGAATAAATTTAACAGACTTTACTTTTGATGAAAATGAATCTTTGACACAGGGTAAGCTGCCATGAAGATGAAACAGGAACAACAAAAGCACAACGAGTTAAAGCATGAAAGAGAATATGGGTGAACATAAATGTTTAATAAGAAAAGTGGGCTGTCCTTCAATGAGGAATGTTGCATCGAGTGCCTTATGCAAAGTATTTCTTCATGAGGGTATTTCAAATAAAGAAATCTTGCATCTATGTGAGATGTGGAGCATGCTATAAGGCAAAGGTGAGCGTTTGCATAGCTTAGCAAACAGCACAGATGCTATGTATGTGTAAGTGAATTTGACCCAAGGCGTGGAAACACCCAGTTGTTATTCTGAGAACACAGGGGGAGGAATCCTTCCTTTTCCCACTCTGTATACTGATGGCTCTTGGGACCTGGTGTGGTGCGGTGCGGTAGGATAAAGACTGTATTGCTAGCTACAAGTTCTTCAGTTCAAACCCACCAGCCACTCCTCAAAATCCCTATACAGGGTCACTGTGAGTCAGAACTGACTGGACATCACTTGACGACAACAGCATGCTCTTTTG
>NW_006408547.1:3985024-4041824 GCF_000296735.1 Chrysochloris asiatica | reverse complement strand
TATATAAATAAATGCTCTGTACTGCAAAGTCAGTTTGCACTGAAAGGTCGGCAGTTCAAATCCACCATCTGTTCCTTGGAAACCCTATAAAGGCTTAATATGTCAAAACCCTATACAGGGTCTCTGTGAGTCAGAACAGACTCCACACAGCATACCACCAGCACCAGGATAAACATCTCAAGGTCAGTTTGAACTGCAAAGTCAGCAGTTCATACTCACCAGTCACTCCTCAGAAACCCTATACAGGGTCACTGTAAATTGGTATTGACTTAAAGAGTGATTCAAAAGAATTCATATATATTTATGAATTCTTTTGAATCAGTCTTTAACCCATAATTTGCCTCTAGTCTTAGAGCGCACTAGAAGGATAATATTATCTAGTTAGAGATTATTAAAATGTGTGAAATGAAAGGCAATTCTCAATTAGTTAACAGTACAGGTTTAATCTGTGTAATAAAATTCTTATTCTGAACTGACAGAAAGGCATGCAGTTCGCATTAATAGAAAATTGGCTTCTCTGGTGCATCCTAAGAGAAAAGAAAAGAAAACAATGAACAATGACTTGAAGTGGTATGAAATGATTAGTCTGTTCAGGGTACACATACATCTGGTCTAGTCCTCACTGTCAACAAAATTACAACATGGAGCTGTGGTTCCATTGAAGACACGGGTTTTGAAGTCCTGGGAATATGGCAGAAAGGTCGGGTTGAAGAAAGGCTCTTAAGGGTTGAAGGATTGATCATGAGTTAAGGGATGGGCCAAGGAAAGGGAGAATGAGGAATAAAGAGAACTGCAACCAAGGGAACAATGTTCAGAACTGGGAATTACTGGAGGTGGTGATGTTGTTGTTGTTAAGTGCTGTTGAGTCGGTTCTGACTCATAGTGACCCTGTATAGGGTTTCTGAGGAGCGACTGGTGAGCTTGAACCACCGACTTTGCAGTTCAAATGGCTTTGCAGTCTGGTACATTAACCCACAGTGCCACACCAGTACTCCGGAGATGGGGATAGTCCTGTGAAATGAGGGAAGATATCAGACCGTGCTATTGGAGACACAGGCTGGGGATGTCAGTATTGTCAGGTGCTACTGTTAAGTCAGTTAGGTGGTGTTGTGTCAGTTCCAGTTCACAGTGACCCTATGCAGAATAGAACAAAACACTGCACCATCCCCACAATTATTGGTATGCTTAAGCCTCTTACTGCTGCCACTGTGTCAATCCATTTCATTGGGGATCTTTCTCTTTTTTGCTGACTCCTCACTTTGCCAAGCATAATGTACTTTTCCAGGGATTGGTCTCTCTTACGACTTGTCTGAAGTAGGAGTGATGAACTCCAGCCATTCTCGCTTCTGAGGAGCATTGTGGCTGCACTTCTTCCAACATAGATTGTTTTTCTGGTTTTGTTGTTGTTGTTAGGTACCACCTAGTCAGTACCAACTCATAGTGACCCTATGCACAGCAGAACGAAACACTTCCCAATACTGGGCCAACCTCACTACTGTTGCCACACTTGAGTCCATCAATGCTGCCACTTGGCCAATCTATCTCATTGGGGTACTTCCTCTTTTTTTCTTACTCTCCACCTTACCAAACATGATGTCCTTCTCCAGCGAACTGTGGATCATGACAAGCTATGGACAATATTGTGAAGTATGAGTATTCCAGAACACTTAATTGTGCTCATGAGGAATCTGTACCTGGACCAAGAGGCAGTTGATCAAACAGAACATGGGAACACTGAATGGTTTAAAAATAGGAAAGGTGTACGACAAGGTTGTATTCTTTCACCATACTTATTCAACCTGTATGTTGAGAAAATAATCTGAGAAGCTGGGTTCTATGAAGAAAAACGTGGCATCAGGATTGGAGGAAGACTCATTAACAAACTGCGATATGCAGATGATTCAACCTTGTTCTTCTGGTAGTCCATGGTGATTTTAATACTCTTTACCAACTGCATAATTCTAGTACATAAAGTCTTTTATGGCCTTCCTTATTCATTGTCCAACTGTCTCTTGCATCGGAGGCTATTAAAAAATACTGTGGCTTGGGTAAGGGCACACTTTAGTCCTAAAACTGACTTCTTTGCTCTTGAGTGCTTTAAAGAGGTCTTGTGCAGCAGATTTACCTAATGCAATATTTCATTTGATTTTTTGACTTCTTTTTCCATGAGTGTTGATGGTTGATCTGAACAATATGAAGTCTTTGACAACTTCAAAGTTTTCTCCATTTATCATGATGTCATTTACTGGTCCGATTGTGAAGATTTTTGCTTTCTTTACATTGCTGTTCATTCCATACTGAGGGTTGTGGTGTTTGATCTTCATCAATAAGTATCTTAAGTCTAATTCACTTTCAGCAAGCCAGGTTGTATCATCTGCATACTGAAAGTTGTTAAAGAATCTTCTCCCAAGCCTGCTGCTATGGTCTTTTTCTTATAATCCAGTTTCTCAGGTTATTTGCTCAGCATACAAGTTGAATAACTATGGTAAAAGAATACAGCCCTAGCTCACACTTGATTTTAAACCATTCAGTATCCCTTTGTTCTGTTCATACAACTGCCACTTGTTCTACATACAGGTTCTTCCTGAGCACGATTAAGTGTTTTGGAATACCCATTCTTTGCAATGTTATCCACAGCTTGTTGTCATTCACACAGTTGAAAGTCTTTTCACAATCAATAAAGCACAAATAAACATTTTCTTGGTATTATTTGTTTTCATTCAAGATCCATATGACATCAGCAATGATATCCCTAGTCCTCTTACGAATGTGGCTTGAGTTTTTGGCAGTTCCCTGTCGATGTACAGTTGTAGTCATTTTTCAATGATCTAAAGCAAAATTTTACTTACATGTGATACTAATGATATTGCTTGATGTTTTCCACATTTTGTTGGGTGACCACTCTTTGGAATCTGCACAAGGACGGATTTCTTCCAATTGGTTGGCCAGGTAACTCTGTCTTCCAGATTTGTTGGCATAGATGAGTGAGCGCCTCCAGTGCTGCATCAGTTTGTTGAAAGTTCATTTTGTATGCCATCCACTCCTTGACCCTTGTTTTTCACCAATACCTTCAAGGCAACTTGGACTTCTTCTTTCAGTTCCATCCATTCTTAATCAGATACTACCTCTAG
This sequence comes from Chrysochloris asiatica, assembly GCF_000296735.1. NCBI lineage: Eukaryota > Metazoa > Chordata > Mammalia > Afrosoricida > Chrysochloridae > Chrysochloris > Chrysochloris asiatica. Next base: position 4,038,693 of record NW_006408547.1, on the reverse strand, counting down.
AAAACAGTCTTTGAACATTGACCATTTCTTTTTGGTGCAGTGATTCTGTGTAAATCTTCCATCTTTTGATGCTTTCTGCATCATTCAGTATTTTACACATGTTGTTGCTGTTGGATACCACTAAATAGGTTCTGATTCATAGCAACCTTATGTACAAAAGAACAAAACACTGCCCAATCCTCATAATCATCATTACACTGAGCTCATTGCAGTTGCCACTGTGCCAACTCATCTTGTTGAGGGTCTTCTTTTTTGCCAACCCTCCCCTTTACCAAGCATGATGTCCTTCTCTAGGAGTGGTCCCTCCTGATAATATGTGTGAAGTGTGAGAGATGAAGCCTCAGCATCCTGGCTTCTAAGGAGCATTCTGGCTGTACTTCTTCCATGGCAGATTTATTTGTTCTTCTGGCAGTTCATGATAGTTATAACATTCTTCTCCAACACCATAACTCAATGCATCAGTTATTCTGCCATCATCCGTATTTATTGTCCAACTTTCACATGTATATGAGGCTATTGAAAACACCATGGCTTGGGTCACACACACCTTAGTCACCAAACTGAATCTTTGCATTTAAACACTTTAAAAAAGGCGTATGCTGCTGATTTGTCTAATGTAGTGTGCCATTTGCTTTCTTGACTGCTCTTTCCATGAGTGTTCGTAGTGGATCCAAGCAAAATGAAGTCTTTGACAACTTTATTCTCTTCTCCATTTATCATGATGTTATGTATTGCTCCAGTGGTGAGGATTGTGTTTTCTTTGCATTGAGGTTCAATCCTTACTGAAACCTGTCATCTTTGATTTTCATTACTTTAAATCTTTTTTGCTTTAAGCAATCAATGCTATTGTTGTTCTTGTTATGTGCCGTGGAGTCGGTTCCGACTCATATTGACCCTGTACAGGGTTTCCGAGGCTATAAATATTTATGGGAGCAGAAAGCCTCATCTTTCTCCCGCGGAACAGCTGGTAGTTTCGAACTGCTGACCTTGCGGTTCGCAGCCCGATTCAGCATCTGCTTATTTCAAGGTGACACTGAGTCTTTCTCCAATCCTGAAGTCACTTTCTTCTTCATATAATCAAGCTTCTTGGAGTATTTGCTTAGCAAACAGATTGAATAAGTATGGTGAAAGATTCAACCCTAGCACACAGTTTTCCTAATTTTAAACCATTCAGTATCCCCTTGTTCTGTTCAAATGTCTGCCTTTTGGTCTATGTACAGGTTCTTCATGAGCACAATTAGTGTTCCGGAATATCCGTTCTATGCTTTGTTCATAGCTTGTGATGATCCACACAGTCAAAAGCCTTTGCATAGTCATTAAAGCACAGTTCACATCTCTTTCTTATATTCTCTGCTTTCAGCCACGATCCATCTGATGTCAGCAATGCTATCCCTCATTCCATGTCCTTGTTTGGATCAGATTTGAACCTCTGGTAGTTCTAGTCAATGTACTGGTGCAGCCATTTAAAAATAATCCTTAGCAAAATTTTACTTGCATGTGATATTAGTGATATTGTATGATGATTTCTACCTTACATTGGGTCAACTGTCTTTGGAATAGACACAAATATGTTTCTTTTCCAATCAGTTGGCCAGGTAGCAGTGTTCCAAATTTCTTAATTTTAATGAATGAGTGTCTCCAGTGCTGCATCAGTTTGTTGAAAGATATCAATTTGACTTCCATCAATCCCAAGAGCCTTTTTCTTTGCCAATGACTTTAGTGCACCTTGGACATCTTCCTTCATTATCATTGGTTTGTCATCATATGGTACCTCTTGAAACAGTTGAAAATCAACCATTGCCTTTTGATGCAGTGAGTGTGTATTCCTTCCATCTTCTTTTTATGGCTTCCTGCATCGTTCAGTATTTTGTCCATAGAATCCAATATTGCAAGTTGAGGCTTGAATTTTTTCTTAAGTTCCCTAAGTTTGTGGAATTCTGAGTGTGTTCTTCCCTTTTGGTTTTCTAACTCCAGGTCTTTGCACATTTCATTATAATAATGTCTTTGTCTTCTCTAGCCCTGCAAAATTTTTTGTTCAGCTCTTTTATATCATTTCTTCCATTCACTTTACTATCTCTGTGCTGGAGAGCAAGTTTCACAGTCTCTTCTGACATTCATTTTTGTCTTTTCGGTCCTTTTGTTTTCTTCCTGTATGATGTTGACATTGTTATTGTTATTAAGTGTTGTCAAGTCAGTTCTGACCCATAGCGATCCTAGGAGCAGCTGGTGAGCTTGAACTGCTGATCTTGCGGTTCAAACCGACTTTACAGTCCAGTGCATTAACCCAGAGCACCATACCAGATTAGTAGGAAATAAAAGGAAACTCTGCTGGGAAGTGGAGGTTGGTTTTCCAGTTGGAAGTAGGAAAAGACTGGAAAAGATTTGAAGAGAAAGAGAATCAATTAGAGAATAAAACACTGGAATCATGAAGGAACAAGATGCAAATCTGATATATGAACCTAGATAAGAATTTGCTTGATATAGAGATGTTTGTGTGTTTTTGTCAACATCAGAATAGTAGAAAATATAATGGATGCTATTTATGATTACTTATTAGAAAAGAAACAGAACTACCAAAACTATCAATCTTAATGAGATTGAGAACATGCCAACATTTAGCTAAAACGTTTTGTTTCCAAGGTATCTTTTAAGATAGTCATAATGCCTAGTCCAAAGTTGAGAAAGAAACCAACTCAATAATGGTCATCATGTTATTCACTCAAAAGAGTAAAGCTGTAATTTTGTATAATTGTAATATTTCTTAGAGTTGATGGAAATGCATTAAATAGCACATTCTAGTTAGTATCAGAGACTCCAGGCCACTTATAGTAGCTTATCTTTTCATTTTAAATCTATTTGGCATACAGACTGCAAGTTATCATCTAGAAATACTGCCATCAGCAATTCTTGGTGCTTTTTAATATTATTTTTTGTCCCAGTTTCAATTGGAAAAGACCCTGAATGTTGCCTTCTCTTTTTCATAGAACTGTGTGTTGAAATGATAAATGAGATCTATTAATTCACCATTGCAACAATTGAGTATTGTATGATAGTGCAGGAGAGAGCTAACACCCCTATAAACTTGAATACAATACAATTAGAATTTGTTCTTATTTAGAAAAATGAGCTCTCCTGTAGAGATATCACTATAATAGTGGTTTTGAAATAATGTTTCCCTAATATTCAAGTCTTTTAACTGGAGTTCTCTTACATGCAGTCTAAAGCCTGTCAATATGACATGGAGAGCATTTATTTCAGTCCCAGGGTTAGTTGAATGTACATTAATGCTGGAGAACATGTTTGGAGATATTTTTCCAATATTCTAATTTGGTTTTTTTAATAATGATAGGAAACATTTGCACTGTTGTTGTTATGTACCACCAAGTTGATGCCAATTCAAAGCAACCCTTCATAATTAAGTAAAACTGACCTATAGTGTTTTTGTTTTGTTTTGTTTTGTTTTTAAGGAGGCGTGTTAGTATAGTGGGTTACAAATTGGACTGCTAACCACAAGGTCAGCAGTTTGAATCTACCAGCCTCTCTGCAGAATCAAAAGGAGACATTCTGTTTCTATAAAGATTTATACCTTCAGGAAGCCTGTACGGGGTCGCTTTGCACTGGGACCAATTTCACGGACCACCACCACTCTCTACCACCACCCCAGTGGGTTTTAGGCTGCAATCTTTATGGAAGCAGATTGTTAAACCTTTTCTACCATGGAACAGCTGAGCATAAATTTGTATCATATTATTTTTATTAGTTTCATATGAGGAAGACAAGCCAGAGACTAAAATCAATGTACCTTCTCGAAGACTGTATAGCTTTGGCTCTCGCTATCATTAATGAATTTGTAACTCAGTTCAAATTCTCATTCCATATGATTATTAAATTCTTTCACTTATAACAGAATGAAAAATAGAAAACCTCTTAAAATATTTTGAAGTACAACACTATGTAATTTATGCAGGGAAACTGTAGGAGCAAAATTCAGGACAGATGTTAATGGAGATTGAAATACATAAAATACAAGTGAATTATGACACTGGATTGAAAAGACAGAACAAGCTCCTGGTAATTTTCAATATTTTTGATCCATAATCAATAAAATAAACCATCACTGTGTGGGGTTCTGGTGTGGTGCTATAGGATAAGCCCTGGACTGCTGACTAGCAAGGTCGGCAGTTCGAATTCACCAGTTGCTCTTGGGAAATCTAACACAGGATCATTATGGGTTGGATCTGACTCAACAGCACTTAACAAGTCACCATGTAGCAGAAAGAAAGCAAAATTGTCATATCAAATTAGCGTAGAAGAGTCCTAACAAAATCATGAAGTTGTCATTAGGTGCTGCAAGTTGATTTTAACTCATAGTGGTCAGACGTGACACAGTACAACCATCCCATTGGGTCTTCCAGGCCGCCATGTTTATTGGAACCAAGCAGTTTTTTTTGTTTTTCTATGGAGCCATGCCTCCAGGTCTCCCTACAAAATAATTGTTGTTGTTGTTGTTGTTGTCAGGTGCCATTGAGTCGGAACCAACTCATAGCGACTCCATGCACAGCAGAACAAAACAATGTCTGATCCTGGGCCAACCTTACTACCGCCGCCACACTTGACGCCATCAATGATACCACCTGGCTGATCCATCTCGTTGGGGGTCTTCCTCTTTTTCTCTAACCCTCCATCTTACCCAGCATGACATCCTTCTCCAGCGACTGTTCTCTCCCGACAATGTGTCCAAAGTGTGAGAGACGAAGCCTCTTAGATAACATTTAAAACACACAATTTCAAAAGTGATTGCTGTGGTATTATGGAGAGCATTGAAAATATCATTAATTTGGTGGTGGTGAGGGTTGTGCAGTGAAGTCGGAACCGACTCATAGCAACCCTGTACAGGGTTTCCAAGGCTATAAATCTTTACAGGAGCAGAAAGCCTCATCTTTCTCCCACGGAACAGCTGGTAGTTTTGAACTGCTGACCTTAAGATTCGCAGCCCGATTCTTAACCACTACGCTACCAGAGCTCATTAATTTAGGAGATGTAAAAACTTATGGATGACTGCCAAATATTTTGCCTTCTGTGACTAACATTGAAAACTTTCTACTCTCAGATTGAAGGAGTTGTTTTGGGTTATGTTGATGCACTTCTAGTACCTATGACAATTTTCACTTTTCAGTGAACAAATTCCTAATCTCAGTGCAGTGCCCTCTGTCCCTAGCCAAATCACTGTCTCTGTATCTAGTCGCTAATGGTGCTTCTGATGAATCACCAACAACATCTGTTAGGAAAAGTGGTCTCTCACATACCCATACTCCTACTTGTACTGAACTTCTAGTAAAAGTGTGAAGCTGTGGCTTTAGCATTTTCTAGGGTGGTTTTTCTCTAGATGATTTGGAGTCTATATTTAGGACTGTAGAAAATGAGGTTTTAAACAAAGTGAAAGCTAGCAGATTTCCAGGATAGTTTAGCTGACCCACATAACATTCTAATAGATGATGAAAGATTTCTATTGAAAGTTGTTTTCTAAATAAACCCCTAAAATGGGATTTAAATATATTCTGCTATGTGAAATCTTAGACTCATGCACAGAGGAATTGTGCCTAATTTTGGTATATATTCTGTACCACAGACTAGTCAGATTTTCCCTGGAGGACTGTGCTCTTCTCTGGATGCTGGATTTTAAGGACATTGATTAGAGGCATGTTCATGGAGAAGGACCACAGTGGTCATTGATGTAGAGACCCTGTACTACAAAGTCTACTCAGGGAAAGCAGGGATGCTTACCCTGGGGAACAAATCTCTCAAAAGAACATGCTCCAAAATTAATAGAAATGGCGAGTCTCTTCTTTACCCAAGAGTTAAGACCAATAGGCATTTAAACTGGGGGTGGCAAACCAGTTTTTTAATTAGGTAGAAGACTTCAAAAACTTGTCTTTAAAAATGCTTTTCAATTGTATATTTTGCTGAATATGTATTTGTTGACCGTGTGTATGCTACACACTCTACTTTGTTGTGGAATTGGTTCCGACTCATAGTGACCTTGTATACAGTTTTCAAGAAGCAGCTGGTGAGTTTGAACCACCAACTTTGCAGTTTATACCGACCTTGCAATCCAGTGCTTATCCTACAGCACCAAACCAGGACTTCACACTCTACTACTGCTATGAAAATAATCCCAAACATAAAATGAATCCTACCAGAAGTTTTAACAATCTAATTGGGGAACATGGCAAAGTATAATGCAATATGAGTGATGTTAATGACAATGTAAGCAAAGTACTAGGGAATACAAGCAAGCTAGTCAATGAATTCAGTATGTATTTATTATTCATTTGCCTTGTAACTGACAGGCGTTGTACCACATACCTGAAATGTTCAGAATTTAAGCTCTGTGGTTCTTCTGCACTAGGGGTGGGAAACTTCTGGCCCGTAGGCCATATAAGATTCACACTATCATTTGGGCTGGCTCTGCCAAGACAACCACAGTTCCAGCCACCAGATGAAGGATAAGTTAATGAACTGCTTGACCAAATATAGCAGGCTATTTTTTTCAGTTGATAATTTTGTATGACCCTCAGATGATGTTATAAATTGTGGCAGAAAAAAAGTTCCCCACCCTTGTTCTAGGGAGAATTTAAGGTTTATAATAAATTCTCTTATTATTTTTTTTGTTATTGTTTTAGATAAAGACAAACTGTCACTGGCTCCTAGTCATCCCCTAACCAGTGATAAAATCCCTACAGTCTACAAAATTAAATGATTCAACTATAATCTCAGCAGCTATTTATTAGATGCCAAATATACTGTAGATAATATTATAGATATTAATACAAAAGGGAAACTTTCTACCCTAAAAGATCTTGTGGTATAGATAGGAAGGTAAGCAATGATAAGAAATACTGAGATAAGAAGTAAACAATTTAACGATTGCTTGGTCGTGGTGGTGGTGGTGTGCCGTGGAGTCAGTTCTGACTCATAGTGACCCTGCGTAGGGTTTCCAAAGCTGTAAATCTTAACGGATGCAGAAAGCCTCATCTTTCTCCTGTGTAACTGCCGGTAGTTTTAAACTCCTGATCTTGAGGTTAGCACTCTCACTCGTAACCACTACAATACCAGAACTCCTAAACGCTCGCATATTACATATAATTCTACATTTGCAATTGAACTTCAGCCATGAATAGCTTTCGTTCTACCCATTTGTAAATTATGTATTAGTTCAAAGAACTTATGATACTTTCATTTATCATTCATTTTTATCCATGAAGTGCCATTCCCAACAACCCAGTTTGTTATTGTTGTTGTTAAGTGCTATACAGTCAGATCTGAATCATAGTGACCCTGTTTAGTGTTTCCAAGGAGTGGCTGGTGGGTTTAAACTACTCACTGTGTGGTTAGCAGTCCAGTGCTTATCCTCCAGCACCACACTAGGACTCCCAACAATCCATCACTAAAGTATATATTCTGAAAGACTGATCTTGTGAGTTATATGCTTCTGAGACAGCACATTGGCTCTTAGTTTTCACCAGATGATTGAATGCTCTGATTTATTTTATAAAGACATCACAAATAATTGTTGTTGTTTTTTTCTAAAATCTAGTTATCATGTGATAATGTTCTTGTTGTTAAGTGCCATCAAGGAGGTTCCTACCCATAGAGACTCTGTATAGGGTTTCCGAGGAGCAGCTGATGAGCTTGAACTGCCAACCTTGCAGTTCAAATGGCTTTGCAATCTAGTGCATTAACCCATAGCGCCACACCAGGACTCCTATCATCTGATAATACTTCCTCCATAATGCTGTTTACTTAAAATCAAAATTATGTGTTTATAAGAATTCTATAATTGTTTTCACCCTTGGAGTATCTAGAACTAGTGGAACACTGAAGACTAAGGACTCATAAAACAACCTATTTCAAAGAATCCATTGCATGTCTGCTGTTCTTCTAGCATGGTGAATGATATCACAACTCACTGATGTTAATATTACCATAGCCATTTACAGATTTCTCTCAAATTCACAGTCAATATTATCTTAAACTGACACATATGTTATCTCACTTCCTAATGATAACAGTTCTAGAGGGGCTGAGCTGAGATGGGCGACACATCCCAATTCTAGGCTCTTTCTTACTCCGTACATTCAGTCATGGAGTTAATGTTTATATTCTCACACTGTGGAATATGCACATGCCATGAATTCAGTGATCCAATGAAGAAATACCTTAGTAGTTAGTAAAAATGGACATTGTGTAAAGTGAATACTGGTACCAAGGACATTTATGTTGTTGTTGTTGTTGTTAAGTGCCATCAAGTCGGGTCCGACCCATAGCGACCCAGTACAGGATTTCCGAGGGTGTAAATCTTTACGGGAGTAGAAAGCCTCATCTTTCTCCCGCGGAGAGGCTGGTAGTTTCGAACAGCTGACCTTAAGGTTCGCAACCCGATTCGTAACCACTACGCTACCAGAGCTCCTTATAGAACCTACAAAATCTACTTTTGAATACTGTAGAATAAGCACTCAATTGCAAGGTCAGTTTGAACAGCAAGGTCAGCGGTTCAAACTCATTAGTGGTTCCTCAGAAACCTAAACAGGGTTTGAGTCAGAAATGGTGACATTTAACAACAACACCACATGAGTATACCTTGAAGAATTCTGCTGTGTTTTAAAATATGAAAGCATCAACTGTTTTACTTTTTGTATTAATCAGACAAGCTAAATAAGGGGGAATATTAATAAGTTTTGATGACTTGTCTAATATTTTGACAAATACCTTTTGTTGTTGTTGTTTGTTATATACTGGGGAATCAGTTCTGACTCATAATGACCCTGTATAAGGTTTCTGAGGAGTAGTTGGTGGGTTTGACCCATTGATCCTGTGGTTGGCAGTCCAGTGCTTATCCTATAAAATGTTTTGGTTTTGTTTTGAGTTATGACTACATGAAATCTCCAATTTTGGATTTTATATGTGGATCTAGAGTTTGTCTGGTTGATGATTGGAGGCCAGGCTTATGTAGATTTTCTTTACCTTCTGAATTTGACTTTTATTAATCAACCGTTTCTATATAATTTTATTTCACTTCATAATTATAAATACACCCACTCCTCGTTTTTCAACACAGTGAGAATACATAATGACCAGGTCAATTTGTGAAAATTGACATCATGCAAAAATAGAAGATGAGCACATTAGATCACAAATTGGAGGATGATTACATCATTGCATAATTTCCAAATTACATCATTATATAACTATCAAATTGCATCATTAAATACCTGCCAAACCACTGAGAATAATGACACATAACCTTAACCATCACAGCCAGTGTGGTTCTTGCTTCAGACCATGGTTTTATTACTGCCAAACATGCTAATGTTCAAAGAGGTGGGGTAGTAAATGTGAATTGGTGGATAAAGAGATCATTGAGATCATCGATTAGTGAGGAGTAGGCATATGGCCACATGCTTTTGATAGAATAGTTACTAAAGTAAGATTAACCTGCAGTGTCTTTCATCCAGTAAAAATGTATTTCCCTCTGCATTATTGGGTTATCTGATCAGAGAAGTTTCGAATAAAAAAAGAGATATGGAACTAGAAGAAACATTAGAAATTTGATTCTTGTCCAACTTTTTAATTTTTATTGAAAAGAAATTAGAAATTCAGAGAGGAAAGGTCACTCGTTGAAAGCTGTGCACTTGTGCTTTTCATATAATAATTATTTGTCTGAGTGCTATTGTTAACACATATTAAATTTACAACAAAGCTATCAAGTACTAGGAATGACTGTGCCAAGGTTAGATTTGTTGAATAAATATGTCTTGTAAAGCTCTGAATGTGGCTCAGGTTTAATGACAGGAAATCCTGTGGGTTTTTTTGTTTTGTTTTGTTTTGTTTTAATTGCAATTTTTGGCTCTACTCAGATCACTGTGCTTGAGCGAATTTACAGTATAAGAGCAGTGAATTGAATGTTAGGACTTGAGATGTTTAAGTGGAAATACCAATTTCTACAGCTAAGCATCACTGATTTCAAGATGAAGTTAGAAGGTAAGCATTGTCAGTTCCTGCTTCAAGCATTTATTTGTCTTTCATGACTGGTAATATTATGCATGCAAGTTCCAAACCAATCACTACAACAAGTTCAGAAGGCTCACTTCTACAACCAGCTTCAACAAAATTTTAAATGGCAGAACCTTCTTTTATGGTGGAGACCTGGTGTGGCACTGTGGGATAAGCATTAAACTGCTTACTGCAAGGTTGGCATTTCAAGCCCATCAGCCACTCCTCAGAGACCCTATACAGAGTTGTTTTGAGTCTGAACGTGTTTGACGGCACTTCTCAACAACAACAGTTTAATTGTACAAACCTAGGAGAGTGTGGATTGATACCAAATTCGAACTGAAGAATCCACTATATGGAGGGAGCAGCTACCAGGGGAGACTATGACAGGATATGTCTACATGCAAATAGGCAATGGGAAAACTCCTCGTAATACTGGGAATGCACGAACCTAATGCATGGGAGAATACTGATAAAGAAGAGTAACTTGACTCTTCCGCAGCCATGACAAATAATGAGTTAAGCATGAATTTGTAAATGAAAAGAGACATATTTAATTTCATGTTTGTAAAAGAACAGACTGTGTGTGCATATATGTGTGTGATACATCGATCTATATCTATCTACCTATATATTGATCTCTTCATTCATCTATCTATCTATGGTGTTAAAAATTTTGTAGACAAATGGTACCAAGAGATAATGGAATTTTTTTCAGGAACTTTAAAAATATACATATATTATTTATGTTATTGTTACATGCCATTGAATTGATTCCAATGTATAGTGACCCTGTATAAGTTTTCAGTGGCTGTAAATCTTTATGGAAGCTGAAAACCTCTTCTTTCTTTCATAGTTTTTGGTGGGATAGAACCACCAACCTTATGATTAGGAGTCTAGTGCTTATCCTACAACGCCACACAAGGAAAAAATAGGAAAGCAAAAAGTACATATGTCTATATTGCAAACCACTGTTATCAAGTTGATTCCAACTTATAGTGACTCAATAGGACATAGTAGAACAACCCCACAGAGTTTCCAAGGCTGTAATATTTACAGAGAACACACAGAGTCACTGTACCAAAAGGAAATGGTTCATGTTCAACCATTTCAAGAGATAGCATATGATCAAGACCCAATGATACTGAAGGAAGAAGTCCAAGGTGCATTGAAGGTATTGGCAAAGAACAAGGCACCAGGATGTGAAGGAATAAAAATTGAAATCTTTCAAGAAAGTGAGGCGGCACAAGAGGCACTCACTCATCTCTGCCAAGAAATTTGGAAGACAACTATCTGGCCAACTGATTGGAAGAGATTCATATTTGTGCCCATTCCAAAGAGAGGTGACTCAACAGAATGCGGAAATCATCGGACAATAGCTTTGATATCCCATGTGAGTAAAGTTTTACTAAAGGAATGCAGAATGGCTGCAAGCATACATTGACAGAGAATTTGCAGAGGTTCAAGCCAGATTCAGAAGAGGCTGTGGAAAGAGGGATATCATTACTGATGTCAAATGGATCTTGGCTGAAAGCAGAGAATGCCAGAAAGATGTTTACCTGTGCTTTATTGACTATGCAAAGTCTTTCGATTGTGTGGATCATGATAAGCTATGGAAACATTGCCAAATATGAGTATTCCTGAATACTTAATTATGCTCATGAGGAATCTGTACCTGGATCAAGAGGCAGTTGTTCAAACAGAGTATGGAAACACCGAATGGTTTAAAATTAAGAATGGTGTGCAACAGGGTTGTATTCTTTCACCATACTTATTCAGCCATATGCTGAGCAAATAATCTGAAAAGCTGGGTTATATGGAGAAAACTGTGGCATCAAGATTGGTGGAAGACTCATAAACAAACTGCAATGTGCAGATGACACAACCTTGCTTGCTGAAAGTGAAGAGGACTTAAAATACTTACTGATGAAGACCAAAGAACACCGTCTTTGGTATGGATTGCATCTCAATGTAAAGAAAACAAATATCCTCACTACTGGACCAATAAATAACATTCTTATCAATGGAGAAAAGGTTGAAGTTGTCAAGGACTTCATTTTTCTTGGATCAACTATCAACATTCATGGAAGCAGCAGTCAAGAAATCAAATAACATATTGCATTAGGCAAATCTGCTGCACAAGACCTTTTCAAAGTATTGAAGAGCAAAATGTCAAAATGAGGACTAAGGTGCACCTGACCCAAGCCATGGTATTTTCAGTAACCTCATATGCATGCAAAACCTGGACAGTTAATAAGGAATACTGTAGTATTGATGCTTTTGAGTTATGGTGCTGGAGGAGAATATTCAAAGTGTCATGGGCTGCCAAAAGAAACAAAAAATCCGTTTTGGAAGAAGTGCAGGCAGAGTGCTCCTTAGAGGCCTTTATGGCCAAACTTCATCTCTCAGCAGGGACTAGATGCTTGAGAAGAATATCATGTTTGGTAAGGTGGAGGGTCAGAGAAAAAGAGGAAGACCCCCAGGAAGATGGATTGGCAAAGTGGCAGCATCAGTGGGCTCAAGTGTGGCAACAATTATGAGGTTGGTCTAGAAGCGGGCAGTATTTCATTCTGTTGTGCATAAGGTCTCCATGAGCCCGTACCAATTCGATGGTACTTAACAACTACAACAAAAGCATTTACAGAAGTAGACTGCCTCATCTTTCTTCCACAGAGTAGCTGGTGAGTTTAAACAGCCAGTATTATAGTTAACAACTGAATGCTTTAACTACTGTACCACCAGATATCATATATATGAGGGGCATCAAAAAAGCTCATGGAAAATTTCAATGATCTTTTCAATGAACTTTTTGAAACACCTTATATATATATGGAGTCCTGGTGTGGCACTGTAGGATAACTCATAGCAACCTTGTGTAGGATTTTTAAGGAGTGTTTGTGTGTGTGTGTGTGTATGTTTCTATCGTCACACTTTATATATATATATATATACATATATACTGATTTTAGTATATTTTTATCTGAGCAAATATAAAGTTGTAGACAGAAGTAAATCAAGATGGTTATATTGGATGGGGGATGAAGAAGTAGTAGATGCTATCGGTTCAGGCAAAAATAAAATATAAAGATGGACAAGGTTTCTAGCCCTCTAGTTTGATTTGGTGCTTCTTTAACACAAATAGAAGCAAACTCTAAGTAATTTACATTTTCTTCTGAATATATATTGCCTTCTCTTAAAATTCCCATGTACTGATCAGAAGAGTCTGAACTCTCTCAATTCAGCTAGGAATTTTATGTATTTCAGTTATAATTTTCCAACTAAAAAAATGCTAATCTCTAATTCTAATTTCACAGGCCCAGACATGGTTTAGCACGTCACTACAGAACAGGTGTGGGATTGGCGGATCCTATTCTCCCTTGGTGGAGGGTCCTTGTGATGTGCTATAAGCTCAAGCTCTTAGTAAAATCTGCTGACCAAACAAGTCGGGGAAAGGGGAGTCCTGCTCTGTGGTCAGCGGTTTTTATTTAAGAAGAGATTTGGCATTGAGGGGAAAAAAATGAGGATTTGATGAAAGATCTAGCTTCAAGCTACGATTGATTTCCTCTAGGATCAATACTGCAATTTCAGAGTTATTAGGGATCCAAAAGCAGGTTGTGCTACTAGAAAATGGAACACATGGATATTAGAAAGAGCTCTCCCTTGAAACAGCACCAGAATTTTGTTTCTGAGGAGAATTTTAAAAGCCATTTCTAAGTGCTAATTTTTCAAATGTTACTTTACTCTGTGATAATAGCTTTCCTTTAACAATCACGTTTTGAATGGACTGTATTCTTAGTCCTTCAGGATTTCACAGTTCTTTTATAAAGCACGATAAGGAAATACTCCTTACCAACTGCAGGTCGCTAGTTGGAGCGCTTCTTTTGGGGCCTTTGCCAACTTATAATGTGTTGCTCCAGGACCTTGCATTTCCTGGGACTCGTTGTATGTTGTTTTGTCTTTGGGGCTGAGAAAGAGAGGAGATGATATTTGACTTAATCTCTTTCTCTGAGTCAACATCTTCTTTCCCTGATGTTCACCTACACCACTATTCTGGGAAGTTAAGTTCCAGTTTAAACACACAGAGGTGATTTTTATTTGATACTCATTGATAGAATGAAAAGTGATTTCCTGAGGATTGAATTGTCTATTTATCTCATTTTTAGCAAATTATTTCCTAACATATAATTTTTTTTTTTTTCATTTTTAGCAAATTATTTCCTAACATATAATTTTTTTTTTTTTTCACTAATAATAAATTGAACTAGTCACTGAACAGTGGATGCAGCTCTGAGGTTGGCCTGGGGGGTTCTGAATTGCTGTTTGCCTTAATACAGACATATTCTGCTGTGTTGATTTTAGGAGCGCCTTCTTTTTCTCCCTTGGAAGGAGTTAACTTAAATTAAAAAAAAAAAAAAGTGTGTTTTCCTTACCTTGTCTATCGTTTTATCCCTAAAGCATCTTTTATTGCTTTAAAGATCTTCCTCACAAACCAAAGCGAGTTTTCTGCTCTAGGAATTCGTGGTTGTACCTTGAAGTTTTTGTTACAGAATGAAGCATGCTCATAATAAAACTGTGCTTTTCCTGTTGCTAAGTTGTTTTCATTCTAGCACCTAGATCACTGCCCCCATTCCTTCTGTGTGATGTGATGATAAAGCTCTCCACATAACATTTGCTAGTGTGTGTTACCTCAGCTCTGTCGTGTCAACTGAATTGTCCCTATTTTAAAGAAGAAGAAGGGGAGCTTGAGGGAAGCTAAGTAACTTGTTCAAAGATGTCAGATTAGGAGATGGTGAAGTCAGATGCTGCCGGTTCTACCTCGCCAATGATTATCACTTTCTTCCACTCATCCCACTCATCCTACTTCCCCATAGTCACGCTGAAAGTCTACAATGAAGAGCATCATGGGTTTGGACTCTGGATTGAGAGTCCTGATGTGGAGCTGTAGGAAAAGCACTGGACTATTAACCAAAAGATCAAGGGTTCAAAGTACCAGTTAATCCTCAGAGACCCTATATAGAATCAGTGTAAGTCAGAACTGACTTGATAGCATTTAACAACATTAGTTTAAAGATTGACATTACTGCCTGAGAATACCGTGTTAATCTCCAAGCAATATGAATGCCCCATTTGGATCTTGCCGTATGCACATAGGGGTTTCCTGTGACTGCTTTACTTTATATTCCATCTTAGTCCATTTTGCTAATTTCTATGAATTTTCTTCTACTTACACAGCACATCATCTTTGGGGCTGCAAGTCACATCTCCAGGACTCTCTGGAGTGCTGATTTCTGTCTCTAACTTTTGTTTCTCTCTTTCTAACTGACCTAGCATTGCATTGTCACCTCAAACTCCATAAAGAATCAGCATAGCTCTTTAAGAAGAAGAGGCGTGTCTATAAAATGATGTAAATAGCATCCTTATTCCCTTTCCACTCAGAAATAAAAATGATCAGCTAACGATTGTTGTGCATTATATATAGAATCTTATAATTGAAAAAAAAAGTAGAGTTTGAGATCATTTAAAAAAATAACAACAAAAACAACAACTCGAAGTCTGCTTTGAAAAAGCTTCTCAAGGACACAACATATTCTAGTCAGAATTATATAAATAACCTGAACTGACATCTACCGTACCATCATTGATAACTAATTTTACACAGGGAAGGGCAAGGCTAAGATAAATATGTGATAGCTTAATTAGGGTGATGGGATTAAATGCCACTTTAGTCAAGAAGACTTTATTTGGAGCATATTGGCTGTCATCGAAAAGGGTTCTTTTTACCTTTTCTGAGTTCTGAGCCAATTTACCTGAAACATATGTCTCATTTATATTTTATTTTTAAGTACAACAGAAAAAAATAGAAGTAGCAAAAGGCAGTGCCAACCTCTCTTAAAAGACTATTTTTAAAAAGCTAGAATCAAATCAATGAATATTAGGTACATCTGTTATATTATCAGTCATTCTAACTCAAAATGCATGGATGCTAATCAATTCTATAGCAGGAGCAGGCTGACCTTCTCTGCCTGTGTTATGAGTCTTCAGAACAAGTTCTTGTAGTTAGACCAGGGGAGTGGGAGCAATTAACCTGTCAGTGTCTCCTGCTTGGATTCATTATAATTTACACATGAACAAAAAACCTCAGTAAATTGTGAAATTTTAAACTTAATTTTTTCCTGGAAGAGTTAATAGTAATAGGCCTATCCTTCACTCAGTGTGGGTGGTAATGTTCCCACCAAAAAAGAATACGACTCCTTTATTTATAGGTGAGTCATTCTTTTAAGATTTATGGGAACTCTTCAAGCTGTTAATTAAAATGATCTTTCCATACCAAATATGAACAAGTCAGATAAGAACAAGGTTTTCGATCTTATTCTGTTAACATTTTTGCCAGATAATTTTTTGTTGTGGGGAAGGGGTTGTTCTGGGTAATTCTATAGGACATTTAGCAACATAGCTGGCCTCTGCCCACTAAATTCCAATAGTTGTCCTCAAGTAGTAAAAATCAAAATGTTTCCTGTAGTAGCCACATTTTCCATGGAGTATGAAGGCAATATTATTCCCAGTTGATAACCACTGATCTAGAAATGTCAACTGTAAACAATTATTCAATAACAACTTCACATAGGAAACAATTCCAGGTGGCTAACCATCCTCTCCAGGGAGTTATGAGTGGTAAAGCTAAATGGCATTCCAGGGAGTTTGACTCTGAAGTAAGAGCTTAATGAATTCAAGGGGTATATATATTTTTAACACTTACTATTTAATAATTAATTTGCTCAAATAGTTTCATAGAAAACTATAGACCCGTGTTGGGGAAGAAGCCCCTCCCCCCCCCACTTTTTTTTTTTTTTTTACATTTCTGTACACAGAATGGTGGGTCACATCTTCAAATTGAGAACAAATAAAAGGAGAATACAAACATCAGAGCATAGAAAATGTCTTTTAGTCATTGCTTCAACATCAATAGAGTGATTATCTTAGGAGAATATTTCTCCATTTGGTTGTAATATTTATGGTACAGAAATGGAATTAATGAGCCAAACAAGAAATTGGAAGACTCTTCTCAAATCGAAAATAACAGAGCAATATCGTTAATCTTACTAAATGGTAACTACTCTAAGATTTAGAAGGTGCACAGGGAAATCTTAAGACAGCGAAGGGGGCGGTTTGGTCAAGGCAAAACAACATTCTGCAGTGGACATACTCAGTGCTCACTTTTCAACTTGTCAAAGTCATTTCAAGAGAGGGGCCATCTTGCCTATAGAACTCAATTTTTTGGTATTGGTAGTATTATCCCCCAGAGGTTTGCTCAGAGGAGAGAAGAAACATCAGAATTCTCTCCTTTCTGAGGTGGCACATGCCAATTAACGCCTATTAGTACCACAGACTGAAATCCCAAGTAAGGGAGATTGGAAGAATTATAGGAAATTCTTCACTAGAGCAGTGTAAGAGACTTGGCTATTTACACATGTTTGGTGCTTGGGTTATGTAAAGAGGGTTATTTAATTTATTTATTGTTTGTTGGTTGTTTTTTTTTAATTTTTATTGTGAATTGAGTGAAAGTTTACAGGGCAGATCATCATTCAACAAATCATATACTTTGTTTCATTACAATGGCTATAATTCTCTCCATGTACCATCAGTTAACAGTATTTGTCTCTATTCATTTTAGCTCTTTTTAAAAAATTTTAAACACTTGTGCTTGTATAATAATTTAAACCACCAAAGGGCACATTCTGCAAATCTGCCTCCTGGACACCAGTTCTCAGTCCCTCTCTTTCCTTGAATCTAGAGTCCTCAGTTGCTCCCTCTATGTCCCCATCTCTACCACCATTTCTGGTGTGTCGCTGCTTCTCTGGACAAGGTTTTGCATTCCACTTGTGCTCTTCTTCTTTGATGATCCTAGGGTCCTCTGATTCTGGACTGTAAGATTAATTACTCCCCTTATTTTGTTACAAAACTTCTACCTTTACAATTGTGACAGTCTCAGTCATGATAACAATTACTCACTACTGAATCATAAGAATATTACTTTATTTTTTCTTCTTGTTATTAAGTGCTGTCGAGTCAGCTCTAACTCATAGCAGCCCTGTATAGAGTTTCCGAGGAACAACTTGTGATCTTGAGTCTCAAATTGACCTTGCAGTCCTGTGCATCAACTCACAGTGCCACACCAGGACTCCACTTTTTTCTTAGTGTTTTTATTTATCAGAGTTAAACGTGCACACCATTTACAGAGGCAGTAGTTCTATAAGGCTTGTTATAAAGTTGCAGTTTCTCTGCCAGGCCCTTTAATTTTTCTTGATGAGAGACTTCTACCTTAAACTATTTCAGCTCCTTATTTTAATATTCAAAACCATGTTTCTAAATTATAAAACAACAATAACATGTGAAGGAGTGCAAGAGTTAAAGGCATCAGAGGTAAATACTATTATACATACCATCCTGCAATAACAGTGATCTGCAATGGTGATTTATTAAAAAAGATGCATACTGAACAGGTGTGTGTATATGGGCATATACCCAAGAGAATATATAAGGGTCACCGAGGATATTTGTATGGGTGTATTCATCTTTGCTGCAAATATATCCATGAATGTGGTGAATTATATGGGGAGAAAAGTTAAAACTTCTTAGACATAACCAGACACCTAGAAGGGATGACATGCTGGGCCTGGGGGCTTAGCACTATAATATCAGTGGACACCAAGGTCAGTTAATTCAGGACTATAATCTCAAGGAGGACCAAGGCCATAATACAGTCACCAAAGACAATGTGCTACATCCTACTTTGGTAAGTAGTGAATGGGATCGTAAAAATTCATGAGCCATCTAAGGTACAACCATTGGTCTCTTCCTGTATAGAGGAAAGAAGAGTGAAGGAAATTGAAGACATATGGAAGCAAGGAGTCCAAATGACTAATGGACAGTGTGAACATCGCTCTCCATGGTCCTGAGACCAGAAGCCCTAGATGATGCCTGGCTACCAATACCAACGGTCCTGGATAGAGTGGAGGAAAACTGTAGGACAAAACTCAAAATCTTTAAAAAGAGAGAGAAAAAAAGACAAAGCTTACAGGTCAGATGGAGACTGGTGGAACATCCCTGAGAGTATGGTCCTTAGTCATCCTTCAGATCTGGACCTGAACTCACCCCAGTGGCTCAATATTCAGCCAAATAATTGGTCTGTAAAGATTTACAGCCTCAGAAACACTGTACAGTGTTGCTGTGAGTCGGAACTAATTCCACGGCACAATACAACAACAAGGGGAACAGTAATACTAGGGAGATGCATGCACCTTAAAATAATCAACCATTTAAGATCAAAAGGACAGCATTTACACTGCAGTGACAAAGTTCAGAAGATTTAAGGACTAAGGAAGACTGCAAACAGGAAGCACAGGGAGGAAGGTGGGATAAGTGATGTTACATTGAGGGGATTGCAGTCAAGGACATGACACAAAGGTGTATGAATTCCTGAATGGAAAACGGATCTCCCCTGTAAATGTTCACACAATTCATCATTCGAAGTTAAAATATATATATAAAATGAAAAATTAAGCTAAAACAACAAAAAATTGTTGACATTGAGTAAATTCCAACTCATGTTAAACCTATGTGAAGAAGAGTATGATTGTACTTTTTAAAAAACAAAACAAAACAAAACATTTTTGTTTTTGTCTATTGTGGTTTAGGTAAAAGTTTATAGAGAATATCTCTATATTTCAAAGTTTTTGTGACACTGGATATTAACTCAGAAAAGTAAGATCTACACCTTATGTTATATACAAAAACTGATTCAACATGGATCAAATAGTTAAATGTAAAATCTAAAGCTATAAATGCTTGTTTGTTTGTTTGTTTGGAAGAAGAAATAGGGATAAAGTTAGGGGCACTAACATGTTATAAATATTCTATCAAACATTACTAAAAATGTGCAAATTTCAGAAGACAAACTAGATGACTGAGGCTTCCTAAAAATTAAATACTTCTGCACATCAGAAGACCTCTCCACAGAGTGAAAAGAAAACCTACACAGGGATTTAAAAAAAAAATGCAATGGAATATCTGACAGGGAACTGATCTTTGATATTTATAGGAAACTTCAACATCTCATCAACATCCACAACTACAAAAAAAGCCAACTAAAAAATGGGCAAAGGATATGAACAGACAATTTACTAAAGAAGACATTCAGACAGCAAACAAATAAATGAAGAGATGCTCACAACCACGAAACATTAGATGTAAATCAACACAATAATGTATTAACATTTTACCTCAGAAGTGACAGCTGATCAAAAACGTAAAATAGCATGTGATGATGAGAATGTAGGGAGATTGGAACTCTCAGTGACTACCGGTAGAATTGTAAAATGGTGCAATCACTGTGAAAAATGCTATCATACTTCCTTAAAATGCTACAAAAAACTATACCATATAATACAGCTATCCCACTACTAGGTACATTGCTGTTAAGTGCAGTCAAGCCAGTTCTGACTCATAGCCACCACGTATAGAGTTGTCAAGGAGCAGTTGGTAGGTTTGAAAAGCTGACCTTTTGGTTAGCAGTCCAGTGCTTATTGTACATCATCATACCAGGACTATAAGGTATACATCCTAGAAAATAAGAGTCATGACACCAATACATATATGCACACTGGACTTCAAAACGACAGGGTCAGTGGTTCAAACCCACCAACTGCTCCTTGGAAATCCTTTACAGAGTCGCTGTGAGTCAGAATTGACTTGATGGTACTTGTTGTTGTTATTATGTGTCGTGGAGTTGGTTCCGACTCATAACGACCCTGTACAAGGTTTCTGAGGCTGGAATTCTTTATGGGAACAGAAAGCCTCATCTTTCTCCCATGGAACAGCTGGTAGTTTCGAACTACTGACCCTGAGGTTAGCAGCCCGATTTGTAACCACTACGCTACCAGAGCTCCTTAGTAATAACATATTCATTGAGAGGAGCCCTGATGGCACTGGACTACTAACCACAAAGTTTGCAGTTCAAGTCCACCAGCCAGTCCACAGCAGAAAAGGGAGGCTGTCTGCTCCCATAAAGATCTGCAATCTTGGAAACCCTATCTTGGGTCTCCCTGAGTCAGAATTCGTTAGATGGCAGTGGTTTGTAGTATTCCTCACAATAGCAAAAAAAGATAAAAACATAAGTGCTCATCAATGGATTAATGGATAAACTATGTATATGCACATAATAGGGTGCTATACAACATGTAACAATAACAGTGAGTCTGCAAAAGATCTAACAACATGGATGAACGTGGAGGAATATGCTGAGTGAAGTAAGTCACTCACAAAAGGACAACTATTGTATGAGATCACTACTATTGAAAGTAAAAAGAAAAGAAAAGATATATTATTTGAAGGGCATAAATTCACTGATTACACAGTAGACATATATTGAGTGAAGGGAATAAGGAGGAGGTCAGCACAACATGACTAAGCCAGAGGAAGACATTGGGAGGTATGCAAGAGTAAAAAGGAAATGTAAAATACTATTATCTACACAATCCTGCAATAACAGTAATAACAGTAATTTGCCAGTGGATACATAGGTAGACATGTATCAGCTGAACAGGTATGAAAGGGCATGTGGAAGTATACCTATGAGCATACGTAATTTTTCAGAGTATATTTTTATATGTATTTTTGTATGAGCTGCAAATATATGTAGGTGTAGAGTAGAACATACAAGGGACAACATGATACACATTCCTTAGGCATAATAAAGTACCTAGAGGAACAAGGTCCCTGGGCTTGAGGGCTCAGGATCATAGTCTTGAAGGATTATATTCATGAGGGGTATTAGTCTATGATTTTTTTTTTTTTTTTTTTAGTGGTGTCTTTGCCTGGCTTTGGTTATGCTTGCTGCATAAAACCAACTCAAAAGTATTTCATCCTTGTCTATATTTTTGAATAGTTTGAATAGAATTGGTGTCAGCTTTTCGTATGTTTGGTAGAATCCTCCAGGGAAGCCATTTGTGCCAGAGTTTTTGGTTTTCCTATGACTGCTTCAATTTCCTCTTTTGTCATGGAATTGTTCAAATTTCCTGTCTCTGTGTGTAGTGATGAAGACTATTACATAGACCATGGACTTCCAGAAGAAAAAACAAATCTGTCTTGGAAAACATACAGTCAGAATGCTCCTTAGAAGCAAGGATGGCAAGATTTCGTCTCATATACTTAGGCATGTTATAAGGAGGAACCATGCCCTGAAGGAACGCATACTTGGTGAGACAGTCAGTAAAAAGGCTGCAGGGCCTTTAATGAACTAGATTGACATAGTGGCTGCTATAATGGCTCAAACATACCAAGTGTGTGGACGGTACAGGGCCAGTCCTTCATTCTGTTGTCCATAGGGTCCCTATGAGTTGAAGCAGACTTGATGGCACCTAACAACAAAATCTTGTATCAATTTAGGTGGATAGTGTGTTTCTAGAAATTTATCCACTTCTACATTTTCAAATTTGTTGGAGTACTGTTGTTCATAATACTGCTATTATCCTTTTGGTCTTAGTTCTGTTGTAATGCCCCCGATTTCATTTCTTTTTGTGTTATTTGCATCTTCTCCCTATTTTCCTTTGCTAATTTGACCAGTCATTTGTTGATTTTATTAATTCTTTAAAAGAACCAAGTTCTAGTCTTATTGATTCAATTGCTTTTCTGTTTCATTTATTTCTGCTCTAATTGTTAATTATTTCCTTTTTCCTGGTGATGGTGGGCTTTCCTGCTACTCTTTTTTTTTTTATTTGTTGAAGTTTTAGGGTTAACATGTTAATTTTGGCTCTTTATTCCTCTTTGAGGTGTGCATTCATTGACTTCTGAAGATTGCTTTTACTGTGTTTCAGAAGCTTTGTTATTTGTGTTTTCATTCTCATTTGATTCTAGGAATTTTTCTTTATTTCATTTTTTATTTTTTCTAATAATAATAGTTTATAAGCAGTGTGATTTCCCCACTTGGTCGTCATGTTACTGATTTCTGATTTTATAGCTTTGTGATCTAAGAAGCTTTTGAATTTATTAATGCTGTTTTTGTGTTCTAGCATATGGTCTATTCTAAAGGATGGTCCATGTGCACTAAAAAGAATGTGTACTGTGTTCATGTTGGGTAGAGTGCTGTGTATAAGTCTATGACACCAAACTGGTTAATTGTGTTAACTGTATCTTTGTTGAATTTCTTTCTAGTTGTTCTGTTCTTCATCGAAAGTGATATGTTAAAATCACCTACTATAATTGTGGAGTTGTCTTAATTTTCTTTTCAATTCTGTGAAAGTTTATTTTATGTATTCTGGAGCTCTTTCATCATATTTTTGATGGTTTTATCCTTTTGTTGGATTATCCGTTAATTATTATGTAATGTCCTATCTTGTCTCTTTTTCTGGATTTTTCCCTTAAAGTCTCGTTGATCAGAGATTAATATTGTCACTCTTGTTCTTTTTCAGTTGCCATTTGTTTGGTATATTTTGTCCAACCACTGAATTTTAGCTTTTAAAATTTTTCTCTCTAAGGTCTGTCTCTTGTAAGCAGCATAGTGATGGATCATGTTTTCTTATCCTTACTACCACTCTGTCTCTTAACTGTTGCATTTGATCCATTACAGTTAGTAAAATTGTTGATAGGTATGTATTTGCTATTTTCATTTTTGTTGATTGTTTTGTTTTTGTTTTTGTGATGTTGATGATTTCGTTAATCCATATACTTGTCTGTGTTGAGTTCTTTGTGCTTATATATTTTCATTTCCTTTATTGTTATTGATTTTGTGTTTACTGAGTCCTTTTGATGTTCCTTTTTTCAATCTTAGCAAGAAGGTTTATTTATTATCTTTTAGTTACCTTGAAAGGAGCCCTGGTAGCGTAGTGGTTCCAAATCGGGCTGCTAACCTGAAGGTCGGCAGTTTGAAACTACCAGCAGTTCTTCAGGAGAAAGATGAGGCGTTCTGTTCCCGTAAAGATTTATAGCCTCAGAAACCCTATACAGGGTCACTATGGGTCGGAACCGACTCCACGGTACTTAACAGCAACAATAAAGTTACCTTGAGATTTCCTTTTACCTTCTTGTTTTATCGTAATGTTGCCTTGACTTCGTCTCCATATAAAAGTTCTGTAAAGATACCATTTAACTGAGAGAGGTTTTCTAAGGAGAGTTTTCTGATTGGCAGACAGGAGGAGTTGCTTATTAATTTTTTTCCTTGGAGAAGGAGGTAGTGGTGGTGGTTGTGTGCTGTGGAATTGGTTTCCACTCAAGTGAGCCTGTATTGGGCTTCCATGGCTATAAATCTTATGGGAGCAGAAAGCCTTGTCTTTCCTCCATGGAGTGACTGATAGAGTCGAGCTAATGACCTTGTGGTTAGCAGCCCAACTCATAACCTACTACGTTAGCAGGGCTCCTGGAGAAGGAGGAATAGTCCACTTAAATTATTGAGACTTTCTTCTCACTCATCCCTATAATCACTCTAATTTATTGCATTTTCATTAGCATTGAAAACAAATGCATGAGCCATATTCCAGGGTTCCCAAACAACTTTCTCCTTGACTTATTGGCAGATATTTCAGTGTAGTCTCAAATTTAACGTTACTTGATGAATCTATAAATATACTCCTGGAAATCAACTACACATGTATGTTCCAAGACATTTCTTCCATCTACCATTTAAATAAGGAGCTCTGATAGCGTAGTGGTTATGCATCGGGCTGCTAATCTCACGGTAAACAGTTCGAAACTACCAGTTGTTGTTCCGCAGGAGATAGATGAGGTTTCTGCTCCCATAAAGATTTATAGTCTCGGAAACCCTGTACAGGATGTCTATGAGTTGGAACTGACTCCACGGCACATAACAACAACAACAACAACATTTAAATGAAACTTTGTTCCTATTTTCTGCCTGCTGCTAACTGGGGAATGTGTAGACCCATAGTGAAAGGAAGATTCTTGGAGGGACTGTATTATTTTCAAAGTATAAGGTTCTAAACTCCTTCCTTGATATTTTTTCCAGTGTGAATTGCTGTCTTAGCATCTAGTACCACTTAATGAAAAATAAGCAAAGCCCTGTTAATATAGACACTGTTTGTAAAACAGGCAGAATTTCCTGGGCAGTTCACTTCACTGAATGTATACCAATCCTTAAATTGCAAGGCAGTCTGGGAGAATGCTGGCTGCAGGCAAGAATTCTCTGCTTAGCAAGCTGCTTTAGAGCTCTTTTCTAAGAAATCTCCGTTTTTGTCACTATTTCTTTGAAGGTATTGAATAATTTAAAAGTGGCAGTTGCAACAATACGTTTTAGAAAAAAAGCTGACAGCTGGCAGCATTCACCTTATATTTTTGTCCTTTCCACTGAAAGCTAAGAGTGTTTTGCAGTTTGTGGGGAGTGGTGTTTGAGACTTTATTTGGATTAAGTCACAGCATAGAGGCTGATTAGAATAAAGACATCTTCCTACCTGAGCAAAGCTCTTTGCAAACCTTGCTTGGCTGGCAGCATCTGTACACGTTTGTCTGTATTCCAACACCCTCATAATATGTGCTGAGATACTATACTTTTCAGGGTAGCTGTTCTGTTTGAAGAGAATGATAGTTTTGCTTTCTTTTCTCATTCTAGTGTTCTGCCTTAGGAACACTGCTTATGAATCTGATGATAACAATATCAGAATAATAATTCCCTGTGCTTTCTCTTCAGTGCATAGTCTCAAAGTAAGCATGGAGTATATTATACATAGTCAGCGGGAGATGTGGCCTCTGCTCTCAAGAAACTTTTAAGAGTCTGGCAATTGAGAAATGTGCTTGAGTCCTGGTGTGGTGCTGTAAAATAAGCACTGGACTGCAAGGTTCAAACATACCAGCTGCTCCTTGGAAACACTTTGTGGAGTCGCTGAGTCTGAACTGACTCGACGGCACTTCACAACAACAAATAAGACTAGTACGTGGTAGAACGTGCAGTGAGAGTGCACTGCTGCTGTCTCAGCTCTCAGAAGGAGCCTGGTACAGTGAAGCTGTGAAGTCCCTTTTTATTCAGTGTTTGGGACAATCACAGTTCAGACTTGACTGTGTTCCCTGCATTTGTCTGATGCTCTGTGTTAAGACACTACATTTGAGCTGGTTTGGGGAAGTGTTGAGCTTACAGTAGAGGATCCAGGTGTGGTACTGTGGGATCAATCACTGGACCTCAAGGTTGGTTTGAACCATGATCCACAACGACTGGGTTTCAGAGTCAAAAGCCACGCCTTGGAAACCCTATGCAGGGTCGCTATGGGTTGGAACTGACTTAAGGGCACTTATCAACAACAGTGGTGGAGTTTTTCAATTTTAAAACCCTGGAGGAGCAAAAGGAAGACAGTGGGAACTTGTGTGTCATAAAATGCACACAGGCCAAATCTTTTGGAAGGCATATTGTAGAACTGGTTAGGGGACTGGAATCTGGGCCATCTGTTCACTCCCTAAGATTCTTTGCTGAGAGACAATCTGTAAAGTGTGTTGTTGTTATTAAATGCTGTTGAGTTGCTTCGAACTCATAGCGATCCTATATAGGGATTTTGAGGAGTGGCTAGTGAGTTTGAACCTCTGACTTAATGATTGATTGCTTATCCTACAGTGCTGCACCAGGATTTTTGTAAAGTTTGTTGTTGTTAAGTGACATTGAGTCAGTTCTGACTCATAGTGACCCTGTCTATGGTTTCACAGGAGTGGCTGGTAGCTTTAAACCAGCAACCCTGAGGTTCAAACTGATGTTGTAGTCCAGCGCATAAACCCACAGTGCTGTGATCAACTGAAGAGGGGAATTTTAAGCAAAATTAGGTGGTTTGACTTAACAGAACAGGGATGTGAGATAGAAATAATCCAAGTATGTAACATCAATAGCAAGAGTAAGCTATTTAAAAATGAAGTCTTTTTTCTTTTTTTAAAGGACTATGGTGCACCCTCGGTTGGTGGCTACCTGCCTCACTGGTCTTCTAGCTCTTTGGCTGTTGGGTGAGATGTTCATACGAATGTTGGTGCAGTGGTTAGTTGCCACTGAGTTGGCTTCTACTCATAATGAGCTTATGTAACAGAAGGAAAAGTTGCCTGTCATGCCATCTTAATGGCCATTGGTATGTTGAAGTCCACTGCTGGTGTTCACTCATCTACTTTACCAGCCATGAGGCTCTTTTCTAGCAACTGATCTTTCCTGAAGATGCACCCAGATTGAGCAAATTCTTGCCATCCTCACATTTGGTTGTATTTCTTTGATATGTCTATTTTTTTTTTTTTTTTTTTACAGTCCACCATCTATTTATTATTCCTTGGAAGTTCTAATCAATACACATGAATAGAGTTCTGTGCACAATAATTGATCTCAAATATTTTTAATGTTAGAGTTTAAAAGATCAATCAAATTCAAAACAATTTTAAGAGGGAAACCATATAGTAAAATTAATTTTAAAATAGGTTTGAAGAGTCAGCCCACTTTTTAGCTATGCCTACCATGTGCTCTGATAGCATAGTGGTTATGAGTTTGGCTGCGAACCTCAAGTCAGGTAGCTCGAAACTACCAGCAGTTCTGTGGGAGGAAGTTGAGGCTTTCTGCTCTTGTAAAGATTTGAACTGCAAAGCCATTTGAACTGCAAGGTCGGCGGTTCAAGGTCACCAGCTGCTCCTCGGAAACCCCATACAGGGTCGCTATGGGTTAGAACCGACTGGATGGCACTTAACAACAACAACAAAGATGTACAGCCTCAGAAACCCTATACAGGGTCGCTATGAGTTGGAACTGTCTCCACAGCACACCGCCAGGCGCATGCAATCTGTGCTTGTTGTAGTCAAGTGGCAAAACCAGGCACACAGCAGTGCAAATTTATTTACATCATTTTTGTGGGTTTTGTACTTTTTTTTGGGGGGGGGGGTTTGTACTGTTTTGAATACTAACTTTAAAATGTTTGGGATGTAATTGAGCCAAAAATCTAATTCGTATCAAGATAAAAAATGAAACACAAATAATTTTTTAAAACAACTTGAAGGCATAAAATTACAAATGCAAATTAGAATGATGAGAACAAGTCAATTTTCCCAAAGGGCAAGGCAGTCTTGTTTTATTTTAAAGATTTAGGATGAAGTCCCATACAGATTATTTATATGTGATTTTTTGTTGTGGTTATATGAATATAAAAGACTCATCAGACTGTGTTGTTAATTTACACTTTGCTCTAAAGTTATTTTGGTGGATCTGTATCTTGCCTTGGAACAATAAATGAGTTTCATGTTGGTCATTTTTACCTTCTAAGCATATTTTTTTTTTCTTTCTTACTAAGACGTGCATCTTTAAGAAGAGAGAGAGTAATTGGAAATAAAAGGAGAAATAGCAAGGGGAAAAAAAGGAAATAAAGGTAGCTGGGATTGAACGTTAAGTTCTGTGATAGGAAGTTGCAATTTCTCCACAGAGAAATCACTCTGTGGTCTTGTCTTTGTCCACTTCCTAAGTCAAGAGGTGTCTCATTACAATAAAAAGTACTGAATTATGATAATTACGCGATTGGGAAGCTAAATGTGGTTGTTTTGACTTACTACAATGCGCTATTTTGGCCTCTTGACCTTGAGTACATAATTGGTATTTTTCTGCCTTGCAAAGTGCTGATTTCCAGTGATCGTTCCCTGATTTGTTTTGAGTGGGATTCATTTTTACCTTTATATTGTGTGTAATGGGGCTTTTTAAGTACTTTATTGACGTTTAATTAAATATGATTCTGTTGATCGCTCTAAGGTGGTAGGTAGGTAATGGTTTCATAATAATGAAGAAATACCGTCTATAATTATGGGTAGTTAAGTATTGGTGAGGGATTTAAAATAAGTGCTCTTTAAGAAACACATAAAATATATTGTCATTAGGTGAAAGCTTGCACAGCCAATCCATTCCCCATTGACAGTCTGTACATGAAGTTTTCCACGACCTTGGCTACATTCCCCACAATGTGTCAGCATTCTCCCCATTTCCATCCTGGATTTCTCATTTGCTTTTGTCTGAATTTTCTTCTCCTTCCTGCCCTTTCGTCTTTGCTATCAGGAAAGAAATGTTTTTTTTAATTACTCTAAGGAACATGTCTCTCAGTTGTTACTATTTATTTCATGGGCTCATCCATTGTTTGGCTGAAGGTGGTCTCGGGGAATGGCTTCAGATCAGGCCATAGTATCGGAGGCCCCTCAGTCTCGGGGAATGGCTTCAGATCAGGCCATAGTATCGGAGGCCCCCCAGTCTGGTCTTCCATAGTGTTAGGGGCCCCTAATATCTATCCGTAAATCTGGTCTTCCATAGTGTCAGGGGCCCCCTAATTTCTATCAGTAAGTCTGGTCTTCCATAGTGTCAGGAGGAGGATCCCCTAATCTCTATCAATAATCTGGTCTTTTTTGTGAGTTTGATTTTTGTTCTTCATTTTTTCTCTCCCTTTGTTGTGATTCCAGTCGGAGTTGTCAGTAACAAGTGCTTTTTTTAACTCTTGTTTTTATTTCTCAGACTTTATACCCAGAAAGAATTTTGAAAAATCTACCTGTACCAATTTCATGTTTTATAATGAAACTTAAAGTTATAAATTCAAATAGCATAGCTGCAAACTATGTACTTTCTAATGTATTTTAAGTGCTTGCATTTTTAAATAAAGGTTTTACATCTCTCTTTTTAAAAGTATCTAACGATATATAGAGAGCATGGTGATTTGAAACTCACAGATATTGACTTAAAAATATACAATTAAGCTTTACTTTTAAGTATTTGGGAAATGTCTATCATTGCCTTTCCTTCATGAACTCATATTTCCATTCAACTTCTCTGACAGAGTTTAAAATAATATGTATTTTACTTGAAAACTGTTTATTGCCCTTCATATCTTTGGTGTGGCATTGTGGGTTAATATGCTGGACTGCAAGGTTGGTTTGAACTGCAAGGTTGGTGGTTCAAGTTCACCAGTCACTCGTCAGAAACCCTATATGGGTCACTATGGGTCAGAACTGACTTGATGGCACTTAACAATAGCAACATATCTTTCTATAATAAAACAATACCTATCCTGGTGGGGCACTGTAGGATAAGCACGGGACTGCAAGGTCAGTGGTTCAAACTCACCAGCCCCTTCTTGTGAATCCTATGCAGGGTTGCTGTGAGCCAGAACCAACTCTATGTCACTTAACAACAACAACATATAACTATTTTTATGGTTACACAATTGTTATGGTTACAAATTTAGCTTGGTGGTACATTATGCAATTTAAAAATCCCTTTGTCAGCACCAGTGCATGGCATTCCTAGACCTTCTTTTTTGGGCAGAGGTACCATCTCTCGCTGCTGGGAATGTGGTCACCGGAGGCCCTCAGTCACAGGGAACTAGCTGTACCTTTTCCAGTCCTGCATCCAATGTCTCACTGATGCTGAATTACAAAAACCTGGTTTCAAGAAAGGACACATTGAAAAGGTTGTCCCAGCTCTAGAAGTGGCGCAATGCCTCAACAGAAACCGCATACATCAAGGGTTTTCTTTTCTCTCCATCCAAACCATCCTTTCCTCATATTCCTGCCACCTACTAGTTTAGAGTATTTTCCCAGGAAGTCCACTGTAAAATAGTGAAAAATTGGTTTGTGCTTCTGGAGTGACATTCTGCTGAAAGGAGGGGACATGCTCTTTACTGTGGGTAGAAATGATTCAGGAGTCCTGGCATGGCGCTGCAGGTTAATGGGCTGGACTGCAAGGTAGGTTTGAATCTCAGGGTGGTTCAAACTCACCAGCCACTCCTTGGAAACCTTGTACACAGTTGCTCTAAGTTGGAACCAACTAGTTGACACTTAACAACAACAACATTGTGCTTAAGGAGCTCTGGTAGCGTAGTAGATGGCAAACTGGGCTTTTGAATATAGCAGCTGCTCCATAGAAGAAAAATGAGACTTCCTGCTCCTGTAAAGGTTTACAGCCTCAGAAGCCCTATACAGGGTTGCTATGAGTTGGAACTGACTGTAAAACACACTACCACTACCACTGTGCTTTGTATGATTTCTTCTTTTTTGTGCTGTTTATGACATGGAATTTCAATAGCCATTGAACCTAAGACCCAGCCTTCATGAATATTCTCCTTAATCTTTTTCCCCAGTGAGCCACATTTTGGTTATGCCTCATTTTTTTCATTCTGCTGTGAAAAGTAGGCTAAATTTGAATGTGCAATCTATTCAAAACTAATAATCCTTGTTTAAGATGCCCCAACAAAAATGATGCTATAGTTAAAGATTTGGTTTTTAATAGGGGACATATACGCAAGCACACATATTCCTTAGTAACATGGAGCCTAGGGAAAAGCTATCTAGAGTTCATGAATAATGCAGAATTTTGCTGTTTATGCCATTTCCATCTGTTGTGTGCATGATATTTATGATATTCACAAGATAAACTGATAGGAATGTGTGATCTACTAATATGTATATATATATAAATATATATTTAAGTTTTAATTGCTGTTTTTACAGAAGAATGCTGTCATGTACTTTGACTCCAGGGATATGAGAATTAGAAAATGAAATAGTAACACAAACACCACAAGCATTATTAACATCCAGGCTTTTTGTTTTTAAATGATTTGTATCCTACCATATTCCAACATCTCAAAATGGTTTCCAGCAAGAGTTTCCAATTACAGCTCAGATGTCAAAGAAGGAGAACAGATTTGAGTATGTTGTTGTTGTTAAGTGCTATTGAGTCTGTTCTGACTCATAGTGACCTTGTACAGGGTTTTCAAGGTGTGGCTGGTGGGTTTGAACCACCACCTTGTGGTTCAAATAGATGTGATCCAGTACCTATCCTACAGCACCACACCAGGACTCTGATCTAAGTATAGTGATTCTATAGCTTCCCCCTTGCTGAACTTTTACCAAGGGACACTACTTCTCAATGGCTGCATCCTGGCTCAACTATATGAGGATGGGTTACTGTAATGTATTTCAAATGATGTACATATAAACTTTGGAAATCACTTTGACAAATTACAGTTTGGGTTAAAGTGACGGTCCCTAGAGAAAATAACAGAAAACCACATTTTCTTCTCAGTAAATCAATGGCACCATCCTACCAAAGACAGTTTTGCTGTATCTTTAACTTAGAGATTACCTTAGTTGACTAGTTTCATGGACAGTATTTCAGACAAGAGAAATGTTTTCTTCTACAGTTCATAGAAAATCACCAACTGATCTTGTCTGTAAATAAGTCATTTTCACCTCTCCAGAATTCACTGTTGTAATTAGGAAAAGGTAAAGTTTGGACTAGATAATGTCAAACATTCTTTCAGTTCAGGTATTATAAAGAATCCTATATATACTTGATTTTCACCTTCAAAACATTTTTTAAAGGTCAGTTTGAACTGCAAAATTGGCAGTTCAAGCTCACCAACTGCTCTTCGAAAACCCTATATAGAATTGTTATGGGTTCGAAGCGACTTGATGGCACTTAACAACAACAATGTATTTGAGAGAACTTCTAGGTCCATGAACATCATTTGACTTTAATAAAAGCTGACTCTCTTCTCTATCTTAAAGAGAAATGTGTTTCAAAGCTATTAAAACATTTAACATTCCTTCCTAAGGAATGTTAGGAAAAACATTTTTCTGGTAATTTTCTTTTAAGACTATAAAACTAATCTAAGAACTGTCTGGTTGTCTTGATATGCATGTTATGCTTTCTTTCAGATGTGGCTCTCTGATCACTATGATTTCTGACCATTTAATCACATCTGACTTGTCTTGAATTACTGGCATTTAGGTAGAATTGCTGGTATTATTGAAAATGCCCTACACTTTTATTTAAAATGCTGTACATATTTCTCCCACGTAGCATGAAAATGCAGGAAATACTATTCTTTAAGCCTAGCAACATCCTCTTTGAAATTAGAGACACCAGTTGTCTGTGTGTGTACGTGTGTGTACATTGTGTTGTTACCACTGTGCTTTGCTTTCCATGCCAACACCTTAGTAAATTACCCTGGAACCCTTGTAACAGCAGTCCCTCCCATTGCCTTCCAAGTTAGTGTTTCACTTGCTTTCACAGGGACACAGTGACAGAGGAAGCAGTCCAACAGCTCTCCAGCTGGATAGTCTGTGGACAATGAACATCACTGTTTCAGTATGCACATTCTTCATTGTTACTATTTTTGTTGTGTGCCATTAAGTTGGGTCCAACTTACAATGATCCTGTAAGGGATTTCTGAGCATGGCTGATGGGTTTGGACATGACCCTTGCAGTTAGCAGGACATGCTACTGGTGGCGGTGGTTGTGTGTCTTTGAGTCTATTCTGACTCAAAGTGACCCTGTATAGAATTTCTGAGGCTGTAAATCCTTACAGGAGCAGAAAACCTCATCTTTCTCCTAAAGAGCAACTGGTGGATTCAATCTGCTGACCTTGCAGTTAGCAGCCCAAAACACAGCCCACACTATGCATATGGAAAGATTTATAACCTTGGAAACCCTATTGTTGTGAAGTGCCATCCAGTCAATTCCAACCCATAGCGACCCTGTATAGGGTTTCTGAGGAGCAGCTGGTGAGCTTGAACTGCCGACCATGCAGTTCCAATGGCTTTACAGTCTGGCGCATTAACCCGCAACACGACACCAGGACTCCGGAAACCCTATTAAGGCAGTTCTGTTGGACTGAAAACCACAAGATCAGCTGTTCAAACCTACCAGCCGCACCTTGGAAATCCTATACAAGGTTGCTATGAGTTGGAACTGACTTGACAGCGTTGAACAATGACAACTCTGTCCGGCCGAGTCCTGGTGTGATGCTGTAGCATAAGCACTGGACATCAAGGTGTGTTTGAACCTCAAGGTCAATGGGTCAAACTCATCAGCCACACTTCATAAACCCTATACAGGATCACTAGGAGTCAGAACTGATTCCATAGCACTTAATAACAACAACACTTTGCCCTACAAAGTTGCTATTAGGCTTGGTGGCACTATTGTAGTTGTTTTCATTTATTGCCATTATAAAACATAGATTTTTTTTTTTCAACAAAAGAAATTCCTCTTCTATTGCCTCTGTTCAGTTTCTCCTTCATGTGCATGGGAGCCAGTGCTTAAAATAAGCAAGTAGCCACACCACCCACATCCCATTTTGAACATTCGTACTCTCTCTTTCGGTAGACACACTAGACTATACTGAAAACTCAGGCAGTTTGATCATGAAGGTTCCTTCATGTGCCCCAGACCCTTAATTGGGGAAGAGATGGCAATCTGCTCCCTTGCCTTTTATCAGGCTGAGGCCTAAAATGTTTCTTTATTCCTCAGTACCATTTTCTTTTTTAATCTCTCTATCATCTACTAGAGACAATTTGTATTATTTTCTAGTCCAGTGACCCAACTTTAGGGTTAACAAAGCCACATCATCAAATTCTGCCTGTGATTTATAAATTCTTTTCAGACTGTTAAAGGCAAATTGAGGTCACGGACCAAATAATCTCCTCTGCATTTCGCATAGCACAGTATATATCTTACACATAATGTCTAATGTCTACAGATAATATCTGTGTGTAGTTTTCACTCCAATTGATCAGAAGAGATCCATATTGTGCCCACTTCAAAGAAAGGTGACCCAATAAAAAGCCGAAATCATCAGAGATCATTAATATCACATGCTAATAAAATTTTGCTGAAGATAATTAAAAAACCATTGAATCAATATATCGAAAGAATGCAGACAGAAATTGAAGCCGGATTCAGAAGAGGATATGTCATTTATGAATTCAGATGGATCTTAGCTTAAAGAAAGAATACCAGAAATAAGTTAACTTGTACTTTAGTGACTACGCAAAGGTTTTTGACTGTGTGGCTCATAACAAACTATGGATAATATTATGAAGAATGGGTATTCCAGAACATGTTATTGTGCTCATAAGGAACCTGTACATAGACCAAGAGGCAGGCATTTGAACAGAAAAGGGATAGTGAATGGTTTAAAATCAGGAAAGATAATGTGCCAGAGTTGTATACTTCCACCATATTTACTCTATCTGAATGCTGAGCAAATAATAATAGAAATTGGATTATATGAAGAATGTGGCATCCGAATTGGAAGACTTACTAACAACCAGACTCATGCAGATAATACAACCTTACTTGCTGGAAGTGAAGAGGACTTAAAATACTTACTGATGAAGATCAAAGAGCACAGCCTTCAATATGGATTGCACCACAATGTAAAGAAAACAAATATCCTAACAATTGTTCCAATAAATATCATAATAAACAGAGAAGAGATTAAAGTTGTCAAATACTTCATTTTTCTTGGGTCCACAATCAACACTCAAGGAAGCAGTTGACAAGAAATCAAATGACATATTGTGTGTTAGGCAAGTCAGCTGTACAAGACCTCTTTAAAGTGTTCAAGAATAAAGATGTGAATTTTAGGACTAAGGTGAACCCGACCTAAGCCATGGTATTTCAATTGCTTCATATAAATATGAAAGCTGCACAATGCACAATGAATAAAGAACCAGAGAAGAATTGATGCATTAAATTATGGTGGTGTTGTTGTTGTTGATGCCATCGAGTTGGTACTGACTCATAGTGACCTTATGCACAGCAGACTGAAACACTGCCCGATCCTGGGCCAACCTCACTATCGTTGCCACACTTGTGTCTATTGATGCTGCCACTTTGCCAGTCCATCTCACAGGGGGTCTTCCTCTTTTTCTCTGACCCTCCACCTTACCAAACATGATATCCTTCTCCAGTGACTGGTCCCTCATGACAATATGTTCAAAGTATGAGAGATGAGGATTGGCCATCATGGCCTCCAAGGAATACTCTGGCTCTACTTCTCCCAACACAGATCTGTTGATTCTTTTGGCAGCCCATGGCACTTTCAATATTCTCCTCCAACACCATAACTTAAAAGCATTAATTCTTCTACAGTCTTCCTTATTCACTGTTATTGAAAATACCATGGCTTGGGTCAGGCGCACCTTAGTCCTCAAGCTGACATCCTTGCTCTTCAACACTTTAGAAAGGTCTTGTGCAGCAGCTTTGCCTAATGCAATATGTCGTTATGGTGTTGAGGAAGAACAATAAAAGTATCATGGAATGTCAGAAGAACAAACAAATCTCTATTGGAAGAAGGACAGCCAGAATGCACTTTAGAAACCAGGACTTTGTCTTTCATACTTCGGACATGTTATCAGGAGGGACCAGTACCTGGAGAAGAACATCAAACTTGGTAAAGTTGAGGATGAGCAAAAGAGAGGAAGAACTTCAATGAGCTGATATTGACATAGTGGAAAAGCAATGGGCTCAACCATAATCATTGTGAGGATGCACAGGACCAGGCAGTGTTTCATTCTGTTATGCATAGGGTGCTATGAGTCGGAATCCACTCAAAGGCACCTAGCAACAATGGCAATAGTGATAGTGACTATTGAGGCATTGTGTGTGTGTTCATTATCTCACATTAAGCATTTTGCATGCATCATCTAGTGTTCACAGCAAGTACGTAAGGTGGATTTTAGCAATAATACCCATTTTATACATTAAAAAAAAAAAAAAAAAACAATGCTCACAAAGGATAAATAACTTCCTTGAGTAAACACAAATATCCAAACACACACACACACAAATTAAATAAGATGCTAAATGTAAAACGTTGCATGTTAAAGCCCTTCAGTGTTTCTGCTGACCCCACCAGCAGAAGGAAGAAAGTTAATGTCAGTTTCTGAGTTCAAGATCAGGATGGAGAAAGTATGCGTGCATAGAATGGGAATGTTTCCCTATTTTTTCTGAAGTCCAAAATCAACCTAACTTGTACCAAAATATTTAATTGATTCTTGTAGTTCATCATCTGTACTATATCTCCATGTTAACACAACTTTGATTATATAACTTCTGATAGAATAACCTGACTTTATTATTCTGAAACATACTTGTCCTTTCCCTGCACAGTTTTTATATATAATTGCATGTATCCCACCAGCACACACATGATTACTTGAGCTTGTTCCAACCAAAGACTGGTGCCATGCCTACATTTCTCTTTTCTAATTTATGTTTTACTTGACCACTGAAGTGAGGCTTGTACAGAGAAGTTGTAGAGCGTGGGGTGAAGTTGTTCAGTTCATCCAACCAAAATTGTAACAGATATTTGAATGGGACAGAGGAGAGGGAACATGTCTCCTGGGACAAGTGGAACTGAGTGAACTAAGAACAAGATATTTTTGGACAACCATTGGTGCTGTAGGATAAGCATTGGACTGCTAATGTCAAGGTCAGCAATTCAAGTACTCCAAGGGACAAAGATAAGACTTTCTGCTCTCATAAAGACTTACAGCCTTGGAAACTCTATATAGGGTTGCTATGAGTCAATACTGAGTTAGTTTGGCAGTGAGCTTAGGTTTGGGTTATAAGATAATGGGAGGAGCTACACAGCCTGGGGCTCTGGTAGCGTAGTGGTTATGAATCAGGCTGCTAACCTCAGGGTCTGCAGTTTGAAACTACCACCTGTTCCATGAGAGAGAGAGAGAGAGAGATGAGGTTTTCTGCTCCAATAAAGATTTACAGCCGTGGAAACCCTGTACAGGGTCACTGTGAGTTGGAAGCGACTCCAGGGCACATAACAACAATGACAACAACAACAAGACAGCTTGGGGAAGTGGGTTAGAGGTCAGAGTGTTAAATATAAATGCTACTTACCTTACGCTACTGGTCTGGGGCGCTTTAGGATGGGCACTGGACTGTGAACCACAAAGTTGGCAATTCAAAACCACCAGCTGTTCCTTGGAGACCCTATACAGATTCCCCATGGGTTGGCACTTAACAACAATCAGGACTGGAGACTTCACCCTTTACAATTGATCTACAAACTTTAATGTCATGTAAATTTGCCTTAACTTTGAAGCAACTGATCCAACCTCTGCTCTCAAATTCTTTATCATAATCAATATTGCTTGCTGCACATGCAGTTTTTAAATTATTGAAGAGATTTGAGCCTTTTTTTTTTTTTTTTTGCACTAAAGTAAGAATAAATAAGAACTACATGATAAATAGAACTACTGTTCTAACTTACCTACGCACTCTACATAGACTCACTCAGGGATGGGTGTCCTTTGAAGCCTGAGGACTGCCAGTGTATAGTTAGTTAGGCGGGTTGGTCTGACAGAAGCCACTTAGCTAATTAAGTGCTGTGTGCACAGTAGGTAACAATTCAAGCTTCAATTAGGAGCTTTTTCCAGTTGTAAGCCAAACTTTAATGGGGGGAGAGTGAATATTCCCTTTGAGTTAAATTTTATTTGCCCTAATGTGTCAAAACTGTTAATTGGCAAAAAAAAATATATAAAAGAATCACAACCTAATTCCACAAGAAAAAATTAAGCTCCCCATGCACTACACTTAAAAGCAAAGAATGTTTTAAATTAAGCTTATCAATAGAATTTTATTTTTTAATATTACTGTCTCAGACTCAAGACTTTTAGATATCAAATGTAATAAATGTGATTTAATTCTGCTAATGTTCTATTATTGGTCTCATTCTTTATTGAAATCAGTACATTATTTGATTTACTTTCTGAGAGGTACTAAATGAATGTTGCTGTACTTTAACTAAAGGGTAGAATGAAGAGAGAGTCCCAAGTCATCCAATCAATGTCTCTCCCCAGAAGAAATGACTCTGTAATTTATTTATTAATAGTGTCTCAGAGTTATTCAATATTTCATTTTTTCTTGTTAAAATTTCTACCAAAAACCTACATACGCATCACCAATTCTGAGATTTGTAAATACGCATTTTAAAAATAGATACTTGTTTCTCACCGTGACCCAGCACTTTTGGACGCTGCCTCACTCCATGAGGTGTTGATATATACTTGGGAAATATAAGCTAATTTATTACAGTGTTTCTTTAAGCAAAACATGATTAAGAAGGCAAATATACTGCTATCAAAGCAGAGGAAAACACATCCTACTTTACGATGTCAAACTTGGGTACAATTTTACCACTGCTCTGGGTATTTTGATCATGGCTTTTCTTAGCCATGTTGAAATACGAGCTCTTATCCTACATACTGCATCTCCTTGTCTGGACTTAGTTATATCCTTGTGTGACTATTCATTCTCTATCGTAGGATTGAAGGAGCTCTGGTAGTATAGTGGTTACAAATCGGGCTGCAACCACAAGGTCAATGAAACTACCAGCTGTTCCGCGGGAGAAAGATGAGGCTTTCTGCTCCTGTAAAGATTTACAGCCTCAGAAACCCTGTACAGGGTCCCTATGAGTTGGAACCGACTCCACGGCACACAACAACAACAACAACATAGTGGGAATGAAGGGAATTAAGAGAAGCCCAGTGATAATGTTTGCAGCTGAAAATGCCTCAAAAACACAGATCTGGGCCCTGTAGACCCCATTAGCCATTCCCCACCTCCCAGATAATATGGGGTGGGACATGAAAAGAATACCTCTATACTTCAGGGTTTCACGCTAACCCTTTTAATTACTGATGGTCAGAGTAAGACATGGAGTCTGGAAATGGAGACTCTGCCTAATTGTCTACTGCATAGTGGTAGCGCTTTCAGGAAAATGTTTTGAAGATCTGGAATTAAAAGTGAAGAACAGTAACTCTAAAACCACTGGAGTCAGGCCTTTTCTAAGAAGAGTAATCCCTCACCATGAAGCTTATAGCTTCCGCCACACTCATACTGCTAAAATGTCAAAGGAAAATTCTGTGAGCAACTAAAAAAGATTTTTAACCCCAACACAGCAGAATATTGCCTGGCATAAAAGGAATGTTGTCCGCATAATATTAACAACAGGCTAGTGGTGAGTCAAAGGATGAACCACAAGATTGGCAGTTCAAATCCACCAGCCACTCCATGAGAGAAAGATGAGAGTTTCGGCTCCTGTAAAGATTTGTTGCTGTTAACTGCCATCGAGTTGGTTTTGACCCACGGCGACCCAGTGGTACAGGGTTTCTGAGGAGCAGCTGATGAGAATGAGCCACTGATCTTTCGGTCCAAACTGACTTTGCAGTCCAGGATATTAATCCACAGCACCATACAGGACTCTTGTAAAGATTTATAGCCTCCAAAATCCTATATGTGGGGTCACTTTGAGCCAGAATTAACTCAGGAGCAGTGATTTTCACACCTGTGATTGATTATTCGCTCCATGGGCCTTACCCTCATTCATCATGCTCTCGGAACTCCTTATGTAATGTCACAATCATATTTCTTGCTACTAAGCATCATGTCCTTGTGGGTAAGTGGAAAACCAATGTCCCCACTCTGCGCCCCTTTTGCTAATCAGTGTGTGTACACTTAGAGGTGCTTGGGACTGACAGGAAGTGCTAGTGACCATGCTGACTTCCTTGTGCACTGACTACGAGAAGGCACAGCTGTTCCTATTGTCTGTCACCAATAACAGAAATAGCAAATTGCTACTCTTTAGTTCTAAATCTTTATCTTTCTCTGGCTGTTTTTCCTTAGTGTTGTCTCCAGCCTTAGAACATCATAGTCATTTTCCATTGTTCAACCTGTGGGCCATCTAAGAGCAGCATTTTATAAATCTTGATGAAGAAGCAGATACTCATTAGTGGTTACCTGGAGTGGGAGGAAGGAGGAAAGGGAAGGGCATTTCCATTAATGGTGGTGGAAGAATTTGGAAAAGGTTAGTGGTGATGGTCGTACATTATGATGAAGTCAACTGATACCACTAAGTTATACAAGTTATTGGAGAGCAAGTGCTGTGTTATATATACAATATTATATGACAACATAGATAGCAATATATATATATAGTATATATATATATATATATATATACACATACATGCATATACATACATACATATACATGGAGTCCTGGTGTGATGCTGTGGGTTAATGTGCCAGACTGAAAAGCTGTATAAACTGCAAGGTCGGCAGTTCAAGTTCACTAGCTGCTCCTTGGAAACCCTATACAGGGTCACTATGAGTCGGAATCGACTCAACGGCACTTAACAACAACAACAACATGCATATACATATATATATATCGTTGAATTGGACTCATAGCAACCCTGTATGGGGTTTCCAGGAAGTGGCTGTTGAGTTTAAACTGCTGACCTTGCACCTCAAAGACCTGGCAATCCAATGTTGATCTTACAGCAGTACACCAGGACTTTCGTGATACTGATAAATATATACATACATATTTATAATGTTGCTGCTGCCGTTTAGTGCCATTGAGTCAGTTCTGACTCATAACAATCCTTTATAGGGTTTCCAAGGAGCAGCTGGTGAGTTTTAACCTCTGGCCTTATAATTCAAACTGGTCTTGCAGTCCAGTGCTTTATCCCACAGTGCCATAATCAGGACATTATAACAGATTATATATACTTTTGTGATGTGTGTGTGTGTGTGTGTGTATATATATATAGATAGATAGATAGATATGTGTTGTTGTTGACCCAGGGTTTCCGAGGCTGTAAATCTTTACAGGAGCAGAAATTCTCATCTTTCTCCCGTGGAACAGTTGGTAGTTTTGAATTGCTGACCCTGAAGTTAGCAGTCCATTTCTAATCACTATGCTACCAGAGCTCCTTATATCTACATGTATATGTATATGTATATATATATCATAAAAAATGAACAAGAGAAATTTCATTTTCTGCCCTGGAAAAGGTTTTCAGTGGTACAGCAGAAGAATTAAGGTATTAGATTTCAGATAATTTGAACTCACTTATTAAGGAATTTGTAAACCTGTTAGAGGGATATGAAAAGGAGGCTCCCTGCTTCCTTTTGTATAATTAGGTCATTTTCTCTTAACCTTTTCAACTCTTTATGTTGAATGACATATTACTAATCCTTTGCACTTTTTTTTTTTTTTTTAAATCTTTCCCAGTCCTCTCAATATTTTCTATGTTTGTCAACTCTTAGAGATGAATTCACAGGTACCTAAGTTGTATTTAATAGCATTGTTTACCAGATTTTAAATTCCAGCATTTCCACTTTAAACTTTTCTCTGGAGACTCTTGATAAGGAAGACATTAGATTATTTTCAATGTGTGGTCTTCTCAGTGTTGTTGTTTATACCTACCCACATCTTCAACTTGTCAGGGCTGTTTTGAATTGCAGCAGCACCCTCCAAATGTAATTGACACTCCGCCCACTTGGTGCTATCAACAAAGTGAGTACAGTCTCTGAGTGCCATTAGCAAAAATGAAGTCCAATTCATCAAGGAAAAAGCTAAGAGCCTCGGTGAAGGAAATAAAAATCTCCAATGAGAATCAGGAGATCTGTATTTGTTACCCACTAGCTGGCCAGTGATGTATTTCCCTTTCTTTCTGTATTTCTAATGTGCAATATGGAAATGACTTTTTCCCTAGGGGTCTTGGCATAATTCTCATTCAAACCTTTATTCACATCTCTGCTGAGCATCCATTATTGTGCTGTACCAGAACTTCAGGATATCAATACAAAGGGCTACTATGCTTGAAGGGGTCCTGGTGTGGCACTGGGGGATAATGCACTAGATCGAAAGGTCAGTTTGAAATGCAAGGTCAGCAGTTCAAATTCACCAGCCACTCTCCAGAAGCCCTATACAGGGTCCTTATGAGCTAGAACCCACTGGACAGTACCTAACAACCACAGCAAAAACCCTTGAAGAACACAAGATCTATTTGAGAAAGAAAGAAATGCATACATAGTCAAGCAACAGTAATGAGTATCTCTTTAAAGCATTTTATAGTTTTCAAAGTAACTGTATATGTTTTTATGAAATTTACACATAAAATTTATAAGTAATAAAATTACGCACATATGTTCTGTAAGCATATATATATATAAGCCTATACATATAGACACACTTATATTTATTTTTGTTGTCATTGTTTGATGCTGTGGAGTTGACCCATATATGCAAAGGAGAACTGCTCTTTGAAGGTTTTCAAAGCTGTGACTTTTGGAGGCAGATTGCTAGGCCTGCTTTTCAAGGCATCTCTGGGCAGGTTCTAACCTTGAACCTTTCAGGTAGAGTGGAGCAACATTCCTATGTACCAGGAACTACTATGTATGAATATATGCAGGCATATGCTGGTCTGGGTTTACATGTGTTCATGTATAGTTTTATTTAAGCCTCACCACAAACCTATGGGTCAGATAGTCCATGACTTCATGTCACAGATGAAAATCCTAGGCTGCATGAAATTAAGTAAAACTAGGATTCCTGTTTTTGCCAATGCCTTCAGTGTAGCTTAGACTTCATCCTTCAGTAGCATCCCAACCTGAAATGGTTAAATGTTGACCAATGCTTTTTATTACAGTGACTTCCTTCTATCTTCTTTTGATGCTCTCTGCTTTGTGCAATTTTTGCTCATAAAATCCTTCAATAGTAAAACTCAAGTCTAGATATTTTTCTTCAGTTCTTTCTGCTTGAGAAATGGTAAACATGTTATTTCCTTTTGATTTTCTAACTCCAGGTCTTTGTACATTTCATTATAATCTTTGTCTTCTTGAGTGCCCTTTGAACTTGACTGTTCAGCTCTTTTACATCATCATTTCTTCCATATGCTTTAGTTACTCTGTGTTCAGGAGCAAGTTTCAGGTCATCTGACATCCATTTTGGTCTTTTCTTTCTTTCTTGTCTTTTAAATGACCTTTCACTTTTTTTATGAATGATGTCCTTGACATCATTGCACAACCTATGTGGGCTTTGGTCATTAGTGTTCAATGCATCAAATCTGTTCTTGAGATGGTCTTGGGACATATGCAAGGTCATACTTTGACTCCTATGAATTTGTTTCAATTTTCTCCATGTTCTACTTGAACTTTCAAATAATCATGGATGGTTTTTTCTGCATTTTGTCCTGGCCTTATTCTAGCTGATGATATTGAGAGTCTTCATTGTCTGTTTCCAAGGTGTAATCATTTGGTTCCTGTGTATCCCATCCAGTGAGGTTCATATCTATAGTCACAGCTATATTTTGAAAAACATTTTTTTTAAATGAATAAGTCATTGATCTTGCAAAATTCTATCATGCAATTTCCCACATTGTTTCTCAAACATCACAAATCTGGTACGTACAAAAGACCTCTTTAAAGTCTTAAGAAAGCAAAAATGTCATCTGTGGACTAAGGTGTCCCTGATTGAGTGATACTATGCATTGATACTATTATTAGAGATAAAGGGAGAGGAGGGGAAATTTAAACAAATGCTATATTGTATGTGAAAAGTGTTAATTCCTTGAAGGAGAATGGACCAATATTCCAAAGCATTAGATCATTGTAACTAATAAGCAACTAATAATGTGCCTCCTCTGTGGATAATATTCATTTTAATTTGGCT
Organism: Chrysochloris asiatica; assembly: GCF_000296735.1. Lineage (NCBI taxonomy): Eukaryota > Metazoa > Chordata > Mammalia > Afrosoricida > Chrysochloridae > Chrysochloris > Chrysochloris asiatica. The sequence continues at coordinate 3,994,327 of NW_006408547.1, read as the reverse complement.
GGACAATTTCTACCAAGATGCAAATATTAATGACTCATTACAAAAGTAATAAAATTGAGAACCACCTACACATCTTTAAAAATCTTTGTTAAAAGATATGTGATAGTAGAATAGTGTCTCATTTTCCAATTTATAACTACTTGAGCAATTTCTTTGCATATTTTAGGACATTTATCACTGTCACAAAGTCCCTGGAAGGCACAAATGATTTGTGCTCAACTACTAACGAAAGCTTGTCACTTCAAACCCACCCAGGGGTGCTTTGGAAGAAGGTTCTGGAGATCTGCTTCTGTAAAGCTTATGGCCAAGAAAACCCCATGGGGTGTACATACAGAGTTATACTCTGTAATGCAAGGTTTGACAGGAGCCAGAGTCTAGTTGATGGAAACAAATTTTCCTTTTTCTTATTTTGGTTTATCCCAGTCATTTTATTTAGACATAAGAGGGTAATTTGAAGATTTACTGAAAGTAAACTCGGTTTTAGAAGCTGGAGAAGAATGAAGGGTGGGTAGACTTTCAGTTTGCTCACTGAGCTTAAAATATCTAAGCCCTACTAAAAGACTGATGATGTCTATTGTTGTTGTTAAGTTCTTTTGAGTCAGTTCTGACTCAAGTAGAAAACCTGTGTAGGGTTTCTAAGAAGCAGCTGGTGGATTTGAACCTCTGGCCTTGAGCTTAGCTGTCCAATGCTTATCCTTCAGTGCTACACCTAGTGGCTATGTCATAATCTCAAGAATTAATTACTCAATAAACAAAGTAAGCATGGACTTATTTGTGCTTACTTCCTAAACTGAAGTAAACATTTTCATGTGGGTTTTGCCACATACATGAAAGTAAACCCATGCTTACCAGGGTACTGCACCCCTGACGGGGACTGTAAATTTGAAAGAGGTTTTGATTCTGTAGGAAGGTGCTATAGTGTTGGGACAGAGACAGATGGTAGCCACACCTAGAAACAGAATATGTGTGATGAGGTGACAAACTCTGAAATTATGCTTACTTATTACAGGCGAGAAGTAAACACAATTAAGGTCATCGTTACCTTGCGTATTGGGTAATCTAACACTGTACATACTGTGTAAGAAAGGTTTCAGATAACGTAGGGGAGGCTCTCTCATCCCTTATGGGGGTGCAATAAGGGAGATTTGAATGATTCTTTACAGTATTTCAATAATTAAATCACTTTGGTGGATTTTTCTTCTAGTATTTAAATTACAGTGTAACAGTAATATTAAAAGAGACCTAAAAGAGATACAATTTGGTACGTGGAGCAAGAATCGTCTATGGTCCTCAGAAGGAGGGACTAAAATTACCACATCTTTTCTTTCTTCACCCTGTTCTTGCAGCATGAATGATCTGACTAGATTTTGCAGTTCTGTCGGCCTGTGGCTGCCTAAAGTCAGTTTGAGGAATAGGCAGCTGGTAATAGAATGCAATTTCACTGGAAGTAGAAAGCCCCATGTGCCTCAAATTTCTACTCAAGAAATCATTCACTGGCTATGGTTAAAATTTATATTTTGTATTAGTGTGGATTGACTTGTCCTAGAGTTGTGTAGGTGGAAGAAATTAACATATTATATAGTCTAACTTCTTGCAATGGGCCCACAGACTGGAAGTCCCAGAGAGATTGCTTTATGCCTTTGAATCTTAGGGCCTTGATTCTAGGGGCTGCCTAGAGAAAGCATTATTTGCTGCTGGTGCTTCTCTAGACACCATCTCCCTTAAAGGAAGGAATGAGGTTCAGAAAACCCTCATTCATTGGAAAGGAATCTGATTGAGAATCGGAGTAAGATGATGACTCGGGGTCAAAGCGGGTAGATAGAGGAGAACGCTGAAGCAGAATAAAACGTTTTGTGCTAAACAAACAGAAAGAATTTGACTATTGAATGGAGAAGAAAACTGTTCACTACAATACCTGAGAGTGCTTCTGCTAAGACAGAGAGTTTCAAATGTTTGCTTCTACCCATGTAGAGGTTGCCCTTAAACAATGTCAACATGAATCTAGATTGACGGCTGTGCAAGATGGAGTTTTTCTAGCTTCTGATTCTGAGGTTCATAAACTAAGTTTATAACCTACTGAAAACTACTTTGGATAGACTGTTTAGATAATTTGAGCAATTTACTTTCAAAACACCCTATGGGAATATGTGTTGTTGATATTTTGGGTGTAAGTGTTATGCATACATGTATAATTTATATGTACAGAAAGGTATGTTGTTATTGTTGTTGTTAGGTGCCATCTAGTCTGCACCAATCCATAGCAACCCTACACACAGCAAAACGAAACACTGCCCTGTCCTGGGCCAGCCTCACAATTGTTGCTACTCTTGAGCCAATTGATTCAATCCGTGCCACTGGGGGGATCTTCCTCTGTTTCTCTGACCCTCCACCTTAACAAACATAATATCCAGCGACTGGTCTCTCCTGACAGTGTGTCCGAAGTATGAGATACGAAGTTTGGCCATCTTGGCCTCCAAGGAGCACTCTGGTAGCACTTCTTCCAAGATGGATCTACTGGTTCTTTTGGCAGCCCATGGCACTTTCAATATTCTCCTCCAACACCATAACTCAAATGAATCAATTCTTCTACAGTCTTCCTTATTCACTGTCCAGCTTTAGCATGCATGTGAGGTCATAAAAATACCATGGCTTCAATCAGGCATACCTTAGTCCTCAAGCTGACATCTTTGCTCTTCAACGCTTTAAAAAGTTCCTGTGAAGCAGATTTGTCCAATGCAATACGTCGTCTGATCTCTTGACTGCTGCTTCCATGAGTGTTGATAGTTGATCCAAGAAGAATGAAGTTCTTGACAACTTCAATCTTTTTTCCATTGGTAAGAATGTTGTTTATTGGTCCACTGACAGAAATGTATAGATATATTTATTTTATTTATAAATATGTGTTTATATATCAAGAGATAGGTAATTATATAGACATATTGTTATTGTTGTTGTTAAGTGCCATTGGCTCAATAGTGACTCCTAGAAACTTTGTATAAGGTTTTCCAAGGCTGTAAATCTTTGTATGAGCAGAAAGCTTCATCTTTCTCTCTCTGGTGGGCTCCAACTGCTGAACTTGTGGTTCAAAGTACAGTGTTTATGTATAGTATGTTGTTAAGAGTCACGGAGTCAGCTCTGACTCATAGTGACTCTAAGAACACTGCCCGGTCCTGCGTCATCCTCACAAATGTTGTTACTCTTGAGCCCATTGCTGCTGTCACTGTGCCAATTCATTTCATTGAGGGCCTTCCTCTTTTTCACTGATCCTCCACTTTATCAAGCATGATGTCCTTCTCCAGGGGCTGGTCCCTTCTGATAATATGAGCAAACAGACCCAAGGTCTCCATCCTGGCATCTAAGGAGAATTCTGGATGTACTACTCCCAACACAGATTTGTGTGTTCTTCTAGAAGTCCATGGTACTTTTAATCTTTTTCTCCAGCACAATAACTCAAATATATAAATTATTCTATGGTTTTTCGTATTCATTGTCCAATTTTCACATGTATATGAGGTACTGGAAATATATATTATACACTTCTATATTTCTTTTAAAGAGCTTGAGAAATTAATTTCACATGAGAGGGGCATCTAAAATCTCTCCAAGTTGTAAGAGAGCACATCACCTTTTTCATGTTATAGATAAACTCAGAGCCAAAGGCATGGTCAAGGTTCCTCCTAAAACTCAAGTCTTTTTTTCCCAAGCCAGTGCACCCATGAGTTGTTGTTTATGTAAGCACAAGGCTGTGGGTCTTGAATGAACTCCTTATCCTAACTTGATATCCACTGGTATTGCATAATGGGGCTGCTCACCTACCAGCCACTGCATGGAAGAAAAATGATGTTGTCTGCTTCCATAAAGATTTAATCTCCGAAGCTCTGTATAGGGTTACTCTGAGTGGGAATCAACTGCCTGGTCACTTGAGTTTGGGTGTGGTACAAAGACCAAATAGAGAAATGTTATGTGGTACTGTGTGTTAATGCGCTGGACTACAAAGTTGGTTTGAACTGCAACCACCCGCTTCTTGGAAACCCTAAACAGGGTCACTATGAGTTGGAACCAACTCCATGGCACTTAACAACAACAATAAGCAATTGGCTTAAAGAACGCAATGAAATTTCAATAGGAAAACTAAATGTGGTTAATTTGCCACCAAATGTAAATGAATATAAATTCTTACGATTGTGTTTTCAAAGCTGTGATCCAGAGGAACCCGCATATTGCTGCTGTTAAGTGTCATGTTGTTGGTCTTGATTTATGGTGTTGGTGTTGGTGTGCCGTGGAGTCGGCTCTAAGTCATATCGACCCTGTATAGGGTTTCCGAGGCTGTAAAGGTTCAGGAGAGGTAATCCACTACTCTACCAGAGATCCTTAGGTTCTTACAGCGAACCTCTATAGGATTTCCAAGGGGAAGCTGGTGGGTTTGAAGTGATGATGGTCTTGTGGCTAGCAGTCCAATGCTTATCCTACAGAGCCACACCAGGACTTAATGTTGTTGTTGCTAAGTGCCTTCAAGTCGGTTCCGACCCATAGCGACCCTGTACAGGGTTTCCGAGGGTGTAAATCCTTACGGGAGTAGAAAGCCTCATCTTTCTCCCGCGGAGCGGCTGGTAGTTTCGAACCGTTGACCTTAAGGTTCGCAGCCCGATTCGTAACCACTACGCTACCAGAGCTCCTTTATAGCAGATACTAATCACATAAATGGCTCTTTCTCTCCTAAGTGCTCAGACCACTGGTCACTGCTTTGTTTTACTGATGCTGGTAAATATTCTCTCATGTTAACAATCACCATCATCATTTAGGCTCTGTTGTAAGGGGGAGGGGGAAAACAAAGTCTATGCTCAGCTGCATACCCTTTTCAAAGATAACGTCCCCTTCCTTCCTTGACAGAGGTTGCTTATGTGACGTATTCCACTCCCAGACCTCCTGAGAACCTTGCTGTTGGTATAGCATGGCCACAGTGGAAACAGACTTTTTTTCTTCCCTGAGTAGTTTTTGCTTGAATCTAAACTTTACAATTGACTCATTACTTTGTGCCCCTGCCCATTCCTCTTGGCTGTTCTGGGAAATGGCAGCAAATGAGCTTAACAATTGCAGCCAGTGGCTGGAGGCCAAATCAAGACTAGGACGCTTAACTTAATATGACACGGTTAGCTTTATTGCAGATTAAAATCGGGACCAGTAATGTCTTATTTCTCTTGTCTAGACGATTGTCATGGTTGTAAATTACCATCATCGTAGTTGTCCAATGGTTTATAATGACTCTACCAAAAACATTATTTGCCAGTCCTATAAAAATTTTGAACATGCTGTTTAGTTTCATACTAATTAATCTATTAAGAGGTGACATATACATCCTTGATTCTATCCAAAGTGACATTTGTGGATTCATTTCTTTTCTCATGGCTAATGCTATTCTGTGAATTCTCTACTGATCTAATTTTGTCTTCTGTCTGTCTGTAGCAAATTTAATCAGAAAAATCATTATCTCAAAATGATGTTCTTCAATTCTTGCTATTGATTTTCTTATGTGATTAACAGATGTTTATAGGCAGTATTGTTTAGTCTTAAATTTTTTATTGTGGTAAAGTACACCTAAAACTATCATTTTTACCTGGTGTGAGAAATGTTGATACTGACAAATGCTCAAGAAATCTAATCTGTACTCGTTTTAGTGAGAATGAGGTTTTCTTTATTTGATTTTGCAAAATCAGGCACCAATCCAGTGGTTACAGGCAGATGTGCCACATGGCCGGACTACAAACAGTTTTATTCCTGTCTCTAAAAGCCCTTCTTCCAGTTCCACAATATAGACCAAATAAATGACACTCATGGTCTTAATGACTGAATTCTTATATAAAGTTCCTAGTCCTAGAAGAGATTTCTTTCCCCCTTACCCCCAATTCATCCTGCATACATATCCCTGGGTGTGAATCAACAACCTATGTCTTGTGCACCCTTTATTCCTGAAGATGGACCATCTTGAGGATTTCTCACACTGGTGTGCTCCTGCAGAATGATGAGCTAGATAGCAAGGTCAGTTTGAGCCACACATTTGGCAGTTCAAACCACTCTTTGGAAACTATATACAAGGTTGTAATGAGTTGGAACTAACTTGACAGCACCTAACAACAAGTTCAGTAGCATTAATTACATTTGCATATTTTGAAAACATCACCACTGTCCCTGAGGGGCTTCCAAAAGTTTGTGGACAGTAGAATGAAAAGATTATAAATTTTTCCATGACCTTTTTGAAGCCTGTTCATATTGCAAAACTTTTTGATCATCATCACTATTACATTCATATTTATATCCCTATTTTGTAGGATGAGCATTGGACTGCAAGGTTGGTTTGAACTTCAAGCCTGTTGGCGGAAAGCCACCATCTGCTCCTCGAAAACCCTCTACAGGGTAACTTGACTCCAAGGCAATGAGCAACAAAAACTGAGCTCGGTTAAGTGTTCAGCTTCTAGCCAAGAACTTGACAGGTTGAAACCACCAGTTGCTCTAAGGGAGAAAAATGAGACCATCTGCATATGCAAAGACTTAGAATCCTGGAAACCATATGGGACGGTTCTGCAGAGTCCTGCAGGCTTGTAACAAGTTGGAATGGACTAGATGGCACTGTTGGTTGTTGCTTATTGCCATTGTGAAATGTACATTTTCTTTCAACTAAAGAAACTTCCTTCATACTTCCTCTTAACAATTTTTAAGTTCCTCCCAATTTTTTTGACATGTAATTCACACATCATAAAATTCACTGTTTTGAAGATTAAAATACAATGGTTTTTAGTTCATTTGCAAGATTTTGCAAGCATCTTGAGTATCTCATTCCACAACATGTTTACCTTTACACACACACACATACACACAAGAAACCTTCACCCATTATCAGTCACTCATCACATTTCTTTTCCTTTAGTCCCTGTCTACCACATCAGTTCAAAACTACCAACTGTTCCGTGGGAGAAAGATGAGGCTTTCTGCTCCCGAAAAGATTTACAGCCTTGGAAACTCTGTACAGGGTCGCTATGAGTCGGAACCGACTCCACGGCACCTAACAACAACAACAACAACAACAACAACCACCTATCTACTTTTGTCTGGGTTTGCTTATAGTGGAAATTTTACATAAGTGAAATCATACATTTTATGGCCTTTTGTTTCTGGCTTTTGTCACTCAGCATGTTTTCAGGGTTCACCCATGTTGTAGCATGTTGTTGTCATGGAGTCGGTTCTGACTCATAGTGATCCTGTATATGACTTCCAAGGAGTGACTCATGAACTTGAACCACCAACCTTGCAGTTCTAATTGACTTTGTAGTCCAGTGTATTAACCCACAGTACCACAGCAGCATATATGGTACTTTGTTTATTTTTATGACTGAAAATATTCCCTGGTACAGATTAACCACATATACACTTGATGGACATTTTTTTGTTTCCCTCTTTTTGTCTATAATTAATCATGTTGCTGTGTACATCCATGTAGAAGTGTTTGGGTGGACATACTGGTTCAGCTATCTTGGGTATATACTGAGAAGTGGAATTGCTGGGTTATATGAAGTCCTGGTTATAAGGAGCTCTGGGAGTGTAGTGGTTAGGAATCTGGCTGCTAACCTCAAGCTCAGCAGTTCGAAAATACTGTTTGCAGGAGGCTTTTTCTGCTCCTATAAAGATTTCCAGACTCAGAAATCCTATTCAGGGTTACTATTCAGAGTTGGAACCTAATCCACAGCACATGGCCACAGCCTCCAACAACATGGAGTTATGATGTGGTGATGCAGGAAAATGTTTGAATAGAAAGGTCAGTGGTTCAAACCCACTAACCACTTCTCAGAAACCCTGTACAGGGTCACTGTGAGTTGGAACCAACTTGAAGGCACTTAACAACAACATGATATTTAAAACTCTGTTTTTAAATATCAGAGGAACTGCTGATTTCCTAAGTGGCTGCCCAAATTTACATTTCCACAATGTAACAATAGAAATGTAAAAATAATATTTTACATTTGCAGAAAGTAAAACTAGCTATTGCCTTTTTTATCATAGCCATGTTGTTGTTGTTGTTGTTGTCAGGTGCCATTGAGTCAGAAACCAACTCATGGAGAACAAAACAATATCAGATCCTGGGCCAACCTCACTACCACTGCCACACTTGATGTCATAGCCATGTTAGTGAATGTGAAGTTGTATCTCCTTGTTTTCATTTATATTTTCCAGTAACTGATTATGTTGAACACCTTTCATATTCTTATCATTCATTTATGCATCTTCCTTCAAGGAGTGTCTGTTTAAATCCTTTGCCCATTTGTTTACTTGGACTATTTATCTTTTTTTATTGTTGGAATGTGACAGTTCTTTATTATTGACACAAGACTCAATAGATGTATGATTTGCAAATATTTTCTTTCAAACTGTGGGAAGGATGATTTTTCATTGTCTTCATGGAGTGCTTTAAAATACAAAAGTCTTTAATCAAAGGTAAATTTATTTAATTTTTTTCTTGATGCCTGTGCTTTTGGGGGAAAACCATTGCCTCACCCAAGATCATGAAGAATTAAAATGTTTTATAGTTTTAGTTCTTACGTTTAGGCATTTGATTTATTTTGATTTCAATTTTGTATGTGGTGTAAAGTAGGATTGCAACAGCTTTACTCTGTGGTGGTGGTTATGTGCCATGGAGTCAGATCTGACTCAAAGCAAGCCTGTATAGGGTTTCAGAGGATGTAAATCTTTATAGGAGCAGAAAGACTCATCTATCTCCTGGGGAACAGCTGGTAGTTTCGAACTGCTGACCTTGAGGCTCGCAGCCCAATTCGTAACAACTGCACTACCAGAGCTCCATGGTGTCTGTGATATCCAGTTGTCTCAGTACCAGGAGTTGAAAATAATATCACCATTGAATTATCTTAGCACCTTTGCAGAAAATTAATTGACCATATATACAGCAAGGGTTTATTTCTGTACTTAAATTATGATTTATATGTTTTTAATCTATTGAAACTTATGTTAGTGCCATATTTTCATGATTAGTTTACTTTTGCAGTGAATTTTCAAATAAGGAAAGGTGAGTTTTCAACTTTGTTCTTTTACCAATATTGTGCTGTTATGCCCAGAATTCGGGTCCCCAAAGACCACCCAGGAGCCGTGTACCGATGCAAATACATAAGGGTAGTTTAATCAAGCTTGAGCCAGGTCTCTAACCTTATCCAAAGCATCATCGGAATAGGGAAAAAGCCCTGAATTCATTGTCTGCAGGGTTTTTATAGAGTTTTCAAACAGCTCAGGTTTCTCAGCTTT
>NW_006408547.1:3973781-3984774 GCF_000296735.1 Chrysochloris asiatica | reverse complement strand
TCTAGGTAGGCAAAATCAGGTAAAATCAGTTTGGTCCTTACAGTGCTATTTTGGGTCTTCTGCATTTTATGCCAAGTTTATGATCAGTTTATCAATTTCTGCAAGAAAAGGCACTTGAGATTTTCATAGGGGTTGTGTTGTTGTGTTGAATCCATAGATCATTTTAGGGAGTACTGCTAGTTTAACAATATGAAGTCATGTGATCCATGAATGTAATATAGCTCTCCATTTATTTAGGGCTTCTTTCATTTCTTGCAAGTATTTTTTGTATATTTCAGTGAACACGTTTTGTATTTCTTTTGTTCACTATAGTCTTAAGTATTTTATTATTTTTGATATTGTTGTATTTTCTTAATTTCAATTTTGGATTATTTATAGTAATATATAGAAAACCAAATGGTATTTTCATATGGATCTTTTAAGGTGAAACCTTGTCGAACTTGTTCTTCAGTTCTAATGCTTTTCGAGTTAACTCCTTCATATTTTCTATATTCAGGATTATATTATCTGAGAGGAGACATTGACTTCTTTCTTCATAATCTGGATTGCTTTTACTTATTTTTCTTGCCTGTTTACATTGGTTTGAACCTCCAGTACAATGTGCAACAGACTTGGCAAGAAGGGGTATCATTTTCTTACTTCTTACCTTAGAGGAGGAAACATTCAAGTTTTCAGAATTGAATATGGCTTAAGCTATGAGTTTTTCATAGATGACCTCTTTTAGCTTAAACAGTTCTTTCTATTGCTCATTTGTTGAGTGTTTTTATCATGAAAGAAGATTGGATTTTATCAAATTGTTTTCCTATATCTGTGAAGAATGTCATGTGTTTTTTGGTCTTTTATTTTACTAACATGGTATATTATACTATTGTTTTTAGTATGTTGAACTAGACCTGGGATAAATCTCATATGTTCAAGTGTGTAGTTCTTTTTATATATTACTGGGTGGGTTCAGTTTGCTTATATTTATTGAAGTATTTGCATTTGTATTGATAAGGGATGTTGGTGTATAGTTTTCTTGTGATTGTCTGGTTTTGGTATCAGAATGAAACTGGCTTCATAGAATGACTTTGGAACTGTTCAGTCCTCTTCATTTTTTTTCTTTTTCTTTTTTTTTTTGGAGTGGGAGGGGAAGAATTTGTGAAAGATTGGTGATAATTCTTTACATACTTGTTAAAATTCACCAGGGAAGCCATCTGGGCCTAGACTTTTCTTTGTGGGAAGCTTTTGGATTACTAGCTCAATTTCTTTACTGTTTACAAATCTTCAAATTTTCTGTTTCTTCTTGAATAATTTCAGTAGTTTGTGTCTTTCTAGCGATTAGTCCATTTCATCGACACTAGCTCATTTGTTGTCATACTATTGCTCATAGTATTGTCGTATAATCCTGATTATTTTTATAAAATCAGTAGTAATATCCTTCTTTTATTCCTGATTTTAGTAATACAAGTCTTCTCTTTTTTTTCTTTTGCTTAGTCTAATGGTATTTTAAAAGAACAAACTTTTGATTTTGTTGATCTCTTCTTGTTTTCTGTTTTATGGATTTTAGTTCTAATTTTTATTCTTTCCTTCTGCTTGCTTTGTGCTTTGTTTGCTATACCTTTTCTAGTTTCATTAGTTGGAAGGCTAGGTTATTGATTTGAGATCTTTCTTCCATGTACGCTTGAGGAGAATTTGTTTCTTCTTTGGGAGGAGTATTCTGTGTATAGATCTAGGGGTTTTATGTTGTTGTTGTTGTTAAGTGCCTTTGAGTTGGTTCTGACTCGTTGACTCTGTATAGGGTTTCCGAGGAGCAGCTGGTGGGTTTGAACTGTTCATCTTGTATTTGCTTGTTGGTCTTAAGCCGAGCTCTGGTAGCGTAGTGGTTACGAATCGGTCTGCGAACCACAAGGTCAGCAGTTTGAAACTACCAGCTGTTCTGTGGGAGAAAGATGAGGCGTTCTGCTCACGTAAAGATTTACAGCCTTGGAAACCCTGTACAGGGTCGCTGTGAGTCGGAACCGACTCCACAGCACACAGCCACCACCACCACTCTATCAATTATTAAAAGCAGAGTCTTGAAGCCCCCCACTATTACTGTTGAGTTATCTGTTTCTCCTTTTAATTCTATCAGGTTTTGTTTCATATATTTTGAGTCTCTGTTAGTCTGTAAATGTCTATGATTGTAGTGTTTTATTGATAAATTGATACTTTGTCACTACAAAATGTCATTTATCTCTAGTATCAAATTTTGCTTGCATTTTATTTTTGTTTCTCAGTTCCTCAATTACTGTCTTCTTTTGTCCTAAATAGAACAAAATAGGTATTTTCTAATATGGCATCTTAATTCCTTCATCGTTCCTCTTACAAAAATTTATTTTCTTAATAGTTGTTCTGGGATTGCAATGAACATTTTACAGCAATCAAGGTTAGACCAATGTTGTTTGTGTTGAGTGCCATCAAGTTGGTTCCGACTCGTAGTAACCTTGTATAGGGTTTCTGAGGAGCAGCTGGTGGGTTTGAACTACTGACCTTGTGATTCAAACTGACCTTGAGATCCAGTGCATTATTCTGCAGTGCTTTTAGATCCATAGTATACAGAATTAAGCTTCTGTATAGTTTCACTTCTTCCTTCTTTGGGCTCCTGTTCTTGTTTGTAAGTGCCATGCCATTGAGTCAGTTTTTCTGAGGAGCAGCTGTTGAGTGTGAATCACTGACCTGACAATTGAAACTGACCTTGTGGTCCAATGCTTATCCTACAGCAACACACCAAAACTTTTGTGTTCCTCTTGTCATAGAAATTATATCTTTATACTTTGCAAATCCATCAACAGTTTTATAATGGTTTTATACAGTTATAGTTTATATGTTGTTGTTGTTAAGTGCCAGTGAGTTGTTTCAGACTCATAGCATGCCTTTTGTCCTTTTTTTATTTAATTGATTAACAGAGGGATGAGCTCACTGTCAGAACCTATGTTGACTTTGATTATTCTGACCCAAGGTTCTCAATCTTGACATCATTGACATTATGGGCTAACTACTTCTTGGTTGGAGTCTTGGTGTGGCACTGAGGGTTAATGCGCCAGACTGTAAAGCTGTTTGAACTGCAAGGTTGGCAGTTCAAGCTCACCAGCTGCTCCTCGAAAACCCTAAACAGGGTTGCTATGGGTTGAAATCAACTTGATGGCTCTTAACAACAACAACAACTTCTTGGTTGCTATGGATCAGAATTGACTCGACAGCACTTAACAACAACAACTTCTTGGTTATGAGGGGCTAGTCTATGTAGTGTAGGGTGTTTGGCAGCATTTCCATAAAATCTTATCCATAAAATGCCAGTAACACCCTCCCAGTGTGACAACCAAAATGTTGTTCAGACATTGCCAGATGTCCACTGTGGGTTAAACTGCCCATGGTTGAGATCCACTGATTCAACCTGTTGGAACAAAATATTTATAAAGTCAGTTATAGGAATTGATTTTAGTTTGTTGAATAGGTAGTTTTCAAACTAAGCAATCTGAATAGAATGTTAAGAATCCTCTGTGAAGGAAAGCTTAACTCCAGAAACCTAATATAGCCACTGTGAGTCACAATCAAATTGATGGCACTTAACAACAAAAAAACTATTCCTCAGTTTGTCTGATTTATTATTTGTAATTATATATGATCATAGAAATAGGGCCAGAAACAATGTTATAAACAGCTGTTGAAGTGTGGGATTCTGTGCAACATTTCTTGGAAAACAAGTTAAATAATCAACGACAGACCTTACAGCATAGCTCTCATAGTTTGAGTGGCTGTTGTCAATTTGATCACACATAGATAAGTCTAAAAGAGTTCAAAGCTTAAGGTGAACACTCTTTACTAAGTTGGATAATTTATTGTTTGATTTAAAGGTGACTTTAAGGAAATGGTTTGGGTTTAGTTTAAATTTTCTCTCAGGGCAGTAGTTAAAGAGAGTAATACAGACTTAATGGATCCAGAAGTTCTGGATTCCATGAAAATTTGAAATTCTGTTCCAGGAACCACCTTAGTAAAAGGATAAGTCAAAAAGTATTTCTACTAGGGTTCCAGTCCATACACACATGGGTTTATTTCAAACAAAATGTATTTAAACATGTCTGTTACAAGCAGTATAAGTTCTCTCAGGTACACACTTGTCTTAGTCTCAATAGAATACTTTCAAAAATAAAACAAAAAAGGTCCAAACAAGACAGATCCCTACTGAGGGGATTTGCCAGGTCAGTTAAAATCAAGACAGAGAGATTAGCTCAGAAGTTTATGGTGACTGTTTTTAAGGTTTTCTCAGGGGTCATTGTTGTAAAAGCTGGACAGTGAATAAGGAAGACCTTAGATGAGTTGGTGCTTTTGAGTTATGGTGTTGGAGGAGAATATTGAAAGTACCATTGGCTGCCAAAAGAACCAATAGATCCATTTGGGAAGAAGTATAGCCAGAGTGCTCCTTGGAGGCCAAGATGGCCAAACTTTGTCTCTCAAACTTCAGACATATTGTCAGGAGGGACCAGTCACTGTAGAAGGATATCGTGTTTGGTAAGGTGGAGGGTCAGAGAAAAAGAGGAAGACCCCCAACGAGATGGATTGGCCAAGTGGCAGCATCAATGGACTCAAGTGTGGCAACAGTAGTGAGATTAGCCCAGGATTGGTCAGTGTTTCATTCTGCTGTGCATAGGGTCGTTTTGGGTCAGTACTGACTCAGTGGCACCTAACAACAACAAGGGGTCATTGTGATAAATTTTCTCAGGATGCAGAGTGATCGTGGGGCTTATTATGAAACTTTAAGAAAATGGAAAGTTACATTGGTGAGAAAAAGGGCAGGAATGTTGCATTGAGGACCTTTTTCCTTTTATGACAACGCACCTGCTCACTCTTCTAGGGTAGCAAGGGTTGTCTATGAGCATTTTGCTGGGAAACCTTGCCATATCCACCCTACAACCCTGATCTTGCTCCTTCAGACTTCCTTTTGTTCCATAAACTCAAAAAACATTGAAAACTAACATGATTTGAGTTCTTTGAGTATGCCCAAATGTCCATTTTTTGACATGGTGTAAATTGACGAGCATAGAATTCTTTGGGGTAAGGGTTAGAGAGACAGAAACACTTCCTTCAGAAGTATATAGACCCACATGAAGATCATTTTGAGAAACAATACTTTCACATTTTGATAATTTTTTTTAATAAAGGTCTGTATGATTTTATATTACTTTTTGGCTTACCCTCATATAGTCTTATTTTCCTAGACAAAATGATTTATGTAGGGAAACAAAACGTATGCACTGTAGCATATGACAAACCCCCAATCACAGGGATTGGGTAAATAATGATACTGCAGCCATTTCAAAGCAAGAAAATGTGAGGGAAGATTGCGAGAAACAACAAGAGAAAAAGCTTTTCCCCGTCTTGGAGTTTTACTGGAAGCCAGCCTTGGTGCTACTGCATTATATGAGAATATAAAATTTGTTGGGAAGTCAAACTTAGCCTGAAGCTAACATGCTGAGGGCATAGTAAATATTTAAAGGTATTAGTACCAGACCGTTGAGACTTGTGCCAGGACCTCTGCTCTTGCTATGAGACCAATTTTAGCTAAATGCTCTGAACTTAAAGGAGTCACTAAAAGGTAAGAAATTCTACTTCCCTAAAGTCTCTTGCAAATTCAGCTCTTGCTTTTCATTTAATTTTAACTCTCCAGTTCCAATTTTGCCTCATAAGTCTTAATTGGCTAGTTGAAATACTTTTCTCAAAATGCTCTGAGATTTTTTTATTTCATTTATCTTCCTAAAACACACCTCTGATATGTCATTAGCATGTTCATAAAGTATAAAGTTCCTGACTGTCTAGATATGAAAACCATAGTTTTCATTTATTTCATCATTGATGCAAAGAGAAAAACTACAATTGTGAAGTCATTTGCAGATAACAGGCACTTAATAACTATTTATCAATTTAAATGAATTGCTGAAAATTCAACAGTTCTGCTTGTTGGGATTCTTTTTTTATCCTTCCCTTAGGCAGACCAGGCAGACCCCTTCTGTACCACAGGGCTAAACAGAGACATGCTATAGAGATGCTTACCAATTATATATGGACTAACCTGCTACATTAAGTGCTCGCCCAGAGGCTGTCTTTCTTTGTAGTTTACAGAGGGAACTTATAAATATTTGCAGGGGGAAATCAGAAGTTCTAGCTAAGCCACTGACTGTCACTTGCCTTTTTTTTTTTTTTTGCACAGAAGAGCTGTTTTATATGTACTGTCAGTATGAAAACAAAGCTGTCACAATGGTATGTCTGTTTAGTCTGTCCCCAAATGGTGTGTGGTATTTGAAAAGGGAAAGGACAGGCCACTAAGGTGGGAAAGAAAAGTGAGGACGAAGAAGAAAATCATAGACCATGATCCAGCCTGAAATTAGATATCGGGGCTCTCATTACAACTCTTCTATTGCTAATACAGCTGAGCTGAGTCAGTTCCGTAAATCAATTAGCTAGAACTCCAAAGTTCTATTCAAATCAGAAATTCTATGATTCTATTTCATTTAAAAAAAAACAAATTACTACACATATTTTATACATAGGTCTTAATATAGATTTTAGAAGTTCTCAAAGAGGAGTACACATTTTCTAAGTGTCTGTGTGTTCCCCATGAAAATAAACAAATTTTATAACTATTATTTTGATAATAATATTTAGAAAATTAGTATAAGCACATTCTGGATAATGTAGGGCTCTTAATTGCATTTGGTGATTCAATTTCAGGACCTATATATCCATTTGGATATATAGGTTTTTAGACATGTCAAAATTAAAATGTGCGTGTGTGCTATTATATACATAGTGAGGACAATTTTTAGATTCAACAAAAATTTTGAATTACTGTAATTCACATTAATAATATCCATGTTAGTACTGTTTTGGTAGTTTTGCTTGATTCATTATTAAATTAGTTTTTAGTTTTATGAACATTAAAGAACTATCAGGATAAGGCAAATATTTATACCAAGATTTATATATTAGTATAGTTGTGAAAAAAAATTGTCAGCATTGCTATTTGTTGTTGTTGTTATGTGCCGTGGAGTCGATTCCAACTCGTAGTGACCCTGCACAAGGTTTCAGAGTCTATAAATCTTTATGGGAGCAGAAAGCCTTGTCTTTCTCCTGCGGAACAGCTGGTAGTTTTGAACAGCTGACTGTGAGATTAGCAGCCTGATTCATAACCATTACCCTACCAGTGAGGTCATTTTCCTTTGAGAAGTTTCCGTACTTTAGTTAAGTGTGAGAGATGGTTTACCATTCTGTTTTGAAGTGTCTGCAAATCCTAATCTATTGATTACAATGAGCTATTTTTAAAGAAATTTCCATGTTGCCAAGAGAAATTCACTATTACAATAGTTGTAATCTCTCTGTTTTGTAAACTGTCAGTTTTATTAATTGAATCTTATTTGACTTCACTTAGAAAAACACTGTTGTGTTGTTAAGCAACTTTAAGTTGTTTGGACCCATAGTGACCCAGTATAAATTTTCTAAAGAATGTTTGGTGAGTTTGAACTGCTGATCTTGTGGCTCAAATTGGCCTTGCAGTTGAATGCTTATCCTACAGTGCCACTCTGGCAAATTCTTGAGACAATATTCAAGGCAATGTGTCAAAGCTAGGATTTTTTTTTTCAGATTAGGTTACCAAATTTTCTTTCAAGATTTTCTTCATTGAAACAAATACAGCATGTTGATTGGATAAAGATGCCCCTTACATCTTCTTATTTGTTCCCTCCTTTGATGTGAAGGCATTATTATAACAGTTTCGCATACAAGGCCCATATACATTATTTTATACTGTCAGGGTCAGCAGTTCGAAACTACCAGCCGCTCCGCGGGAGAAAGATGAGGCTTTCTACTCCCGTAAAGATTTACACCCTTGGAAACCCTGTACATGGTCGCTATGGGTCGGAATCGACTCGACGGCACTTCACAATCAACAAAAATCATACTGTCAGGGTAATGTTGTGTCATCCCAGTTCAACAGAAGATGTGTATTCGGGTCAGAGCAGGTATAAATCTTGAGCTCCAGTTCCAAACCTTGGGCTCCTTTCACTGTATCATGGACTTCTCTAAGTCAAATTTCATCAAATCTCCTAGTTGTTGTTGTTGTTAAATGTGATTGAGTCGATTCTGATCCATAGTGACCCTGTATAGGGTTTCCAAGGAGAAGATGGTGAGCTTGAACCACCGATCTTGCAGTTCAAACAACTTTGCAGTCTGATGCATTAACCCACAGCACCACACCAGGACTCCTGGTGGGAATTGGGTTATCTAGAGGAGATGTAGCATTAACTCATACAGAAATTATTAAAATACAAATTTCTTATTTTAAACAAGATGCTTATAATTATTAGTATGACTTTAATACATTCGTAATTTTTTTATTACTTTGTGTGTATGTATTTGTTTTTGTTTTTAAGTGTTGAACCACTGACCTGACTGCAGTTAGCCGTTCAGCACTTACCCTACAGTGTCAAAGAGAGAGAGAGGGAGGGATCCTGGTGAGATGCTGTATGGTCAGCACTGGACTGCAAGATTGGTAGTTCAAACCCACCAGCCTTTCCTCACAAACCCTATACAGGGTCACTATGAGTCAGAACCAACTCAGTGGCACTTAAAAACATAGAGTAGTTTTATTCTGTCTAGAAGTTTGATAAGAGTTGGAGTCAACTGGACAAAGAATTTATTCTTGGTTTGTATATATTGTCCTTCTAGTTTCTAAAGTATTTAGACAAAACAATATTCAAAAATTTTAAATAATGCAAAAATATAAAAATTAAGTAATAGAGAAAGAATATAAGGAGAAAAAAAAATTTAATGTTGACTGAAAAGTTACAGGACCACAGCTTAAAATTTTACTTTTGACTTCCTGGAGTATAAGTTTTATCGTGTAATGAAATGAAACTCATTTTTTGTTTTCTTTCTCTAACTTCCAAGAAATTCATTAGTGTTAAAATGACTTAGGCATCTTAGGAAAGAGAACATTCTAGGTTATATGCTTTGGTTTGGGATTCTGTCATATAACTACTCAATTTTTAAAAGTCTGGAATAAAAATAATACCATGAGGCAGGTAGCTTGAGGAGAAAATTTCTTCCCAAAGAAATGGCTCCCTTTTTAAGAATTTATCTCACCATCTTTTCATGTCTTTTGCCATTATCTCTTGTCCTTTTGGTAATGATTAAGGTTAATAAAATTAAAACTATTTTTAAATGAATTGTTTCTCATATTCTCAAGGATCTAACACCTTAGAACAATGAAAGAATACAAATGAGAACTGTTTACATTTCTCTTGTTTTTCTTACGGTCATTATTTTAGCTTCTTATTATTTCTGAGCTTAATGATAATGAATGTGCTTGACAGAAAATTTGGAGTAATGTAAAGAATCAGGAAATGTGCGCTCATAATTCCAGCAAAAGCAATTTCTTGGTATAGTTTTTCCTCTGCTTTTGTTTATAAAAATATGTTTAACTTACATGAGCGCATATGCTTTTTTACTTAATATTTTCATGCAATTAAATCTTCTCATGCTATAAACAATGTCTTAATGGCTGCAAAATATCTCATTGAATGAATCATTTCTTTTAAAAGCAGAAGCAAAAGACTGGTCTTTATGAGGTGAAGGTTAAAGAGGTCCTGAATGTCAAACTTCTAAAACACTACACCACTCCATTATCTGTGATAACAGCCACCACATCTCCCCTCAGTCTACTCCCTTATGTCCAAGAGTTCTGTAATGTACCGCAACATCTCACGGGAATCACCAGCCATTCAGGATATGGTAAGGCCCCAACAGATCCATAGTTCAGATGTTAGTCTGAATGGTTCTCTTAACTCATGCTAACTTGGCAGCCCAGACAATAGACTGTTGACTCACAAAGCTGAGGATGCTGGTGAATCGGATCAGGTGCTAGGCTACCAGCTCAACTTCCAAAGCTTGAGGTCAGACCCAAGCCAGACACCAGATCCAGAGCAAGAGAGTGAAGTTCATCAAAGTGTGGCTCAGCTTAACTACAGAAACACAAAACACCTGACAATGAAACAAAGGCTCACTTGGTTGGCCAAGCAAAGGAGTGCATGGGTACACTGCCAAGATGGCCCCCTGAATTCTGAGCCAGGGCTCTTTCAGGGTGGTAACTGGTGTCTGGTTGGTGTCATCAAGATGACTCAACTTAAAAACTAGTCTTCTAGGCAGCCTCCATTGGGAATGGGTGTCACACAGATGGCAGGTATTTTGTCCACATCTGGGGCATTGATGGAGGTATGTTTTCAGTCCGGTGATATCAAAAGATCAGAGTGAGGATACGTTGGTTATTACTGTGTATTTTAAGTGGACCAGATCTGGTAGCAGTCAGTTCTGTGACTCCAAGCTCCTGCTTTTCTTAATTAAATGAGAACCTGGCAATTTGCCTAATAAAGAAACAGCAGACACAGGAATTGATTTCTTGTTTTAACGTAGATATCAAGTTGTCAGGGGTCCTGGTGTGGTGCTGTAGAATAAGAATGGAACTGCTAACCTCAAGGTTTTTGTTCAGTCCCAGTAGCTGCAGATCCTCAGAAACTTTATACAAAGTCCTTGGAAACCCTATACAGGGTGGCTGTGAGACAGAACTAACTCAATGGCACTTAATAACAGCAATATCAAAGAAGATGACTAATTTTCCAATTATATGTGTTGGACTGCAAGGTTGGTTTAAACTGCAATATTGGCAGTTCCTGCTCACCAGCCGCTCCTCGGAAGCCCTACACAGAATTGCTATGGGACTCAGTAGCATTTAACAACAACAACTCTCAAGGAAATTAAGGGTGGTGACTTAAGTCACATCCTCAAATCGGGTGGGGACTCAAGATATACCCCACCTTAATCCTACTTTATTCATATAAAAGAGCTCATGCCACCATGGGAATATAACCATAGCAGAGGCTAGCATTTAAAATAAATCACAGAATGGAGGACTATGGCTTAGAGG
>NW_006408547.1:3957589-3973256 GCF_000296735.1 Chrysochloris asiatica | reverse complement strand
ATGCTGCAGGTTAATGCGCTGGACCTCAAGGTTGGTTTGAATTGCAAGTCGGTGGTTCAAGTTTAACAGGCACTCCTCAGAAGCCCTGTACAGGGTCACAATGATGGCACTTAACAACAACCTCATTATCATAACTTTTGCAGACATTTTTGCTTTTAAGAACTAATAGTTCAAAACATGTAAACAGTCTAGATTATTTTAATCAATATCACCAAATAATTTTTCAAAATTATACCAATTTATATTTCTATCAGCTGTAGCCGAGTGTGTGCATTTCTCCTCTGATTTGCTATTCTCTATTTTGATTTTTTTGCTAACTTGACAAGCATTGATTATATTGTATTGATGGCTGGCTGTGGCTGTGTGCCGAGGAGTCAGTTCCGATTCATAGTGACCCTCTACAGGGTTTCCAAGGCTGTAAATCTTTACGGGAGCAGAAAGTCTCATCTTTCTCCTGCGGAACCGCTGGTAGTTTCGAACTGGTGACCTTGCGGATTGCAGCCTGATTTGTAACTACTACACTACCAGAGCTCCTTGTATTGTATTGATATTGACTTAATTTTCACTATTAAAAAAAGAATAGACTTAATTTATCTAATATTTAGTAGCCACTTACCATTTTCTGCTGAGAATTGTCTCACTGATTTGCATTATCATTTGTCATCAGTCTGTTTTCAAAAAGCAGCATCATTTTAATCATAGGATATGAAAGTAAGAATGAGCATGAGCCAACGCCTCACTTTGTATGTGAGTGCAGACGGAATAAGGGACTTGACTGTGCTTTCATGTCTAACTAGTGACATATGTCTTTATGCCTGCTGTTTGTTGCTCCTCTTTTACTTTTCTAAAGGCACCCTGTTGATGCAGCAGGTTAAGCATCGGGCTGCTAACTGAAGGTTAGTGATGCAAATCCACCAGCTGCTTTGAGGGGGAAAGATGAGACTGTGCTCCCATAAAGATATCAGAGACTCTATGGAACAGTTCTACTGTGTTGTACAGGAGTCAGAACCAACTGGACAGACCCTCCTCTTAACTCTTTTTCATTTTTCCATGTATCTTTCCTCCATTAAAATTTTTTGCCATTCTTGAAACATAATATGTGTGCCTCTAAAAATAGAAACCAAAACTCAACTTTGTTGCAGATTGTCTCATGTGCTCTTCCTGTCCTTAACTTCACTATGCTCACTCTCCCCAGGCATGCCCTTATGGGCTACAGTAGAGTCTTCCTTACTGAGTCCATTTTTATACAGATGCCTAGTTAGACAGCAAGATGCATACATAACTCCAATAACACTGTTCCTCCTTATTAATCATCTGGACAAAGAGCTCAAACCTTTGTCATGTTGATGATGACATTTGAGTTCTTTTCTTCATTATAAGTGCCATCTTGCCACTTTTGACTCATAGCGACCCTCTTTAGGGTTTCTGAGGAGTGACTCATGGATTTGAACCACCAAAGTTGCAGTTCAAACAGAACTTGTGGTCCAGTGCATTACCCTGCAGTGCCATACCTGTAAAGCCACATCTATTTTATCTCCTTCCAACAGTTCATGCTGGTTAAAACTGTCTGACCCTTCTCATATCCAGCCAACTGGGTGAGCTTCTGTGTGCTTTCTCAATTCATCCTGTTGGCAACATGGTGAAGGAGATGCTATGATCTTTATTTTACATCTGCACTCTAGAGACTTAAATACGTTAGGTCAGAGTTGATAAGAAGGATGGGATTGGAACGTAAGTTTTTCTTGTTCTGAGGTTTGTGCATGGTCTCTGCTATGTTTCATTGTCTCACTGGAAAGGGCTAGGAATAGACAAGATTGTGTACATTTGCTCATGTGTGCTTACTCTGACTCATGGGGGTGGGGTGGGGGGAAGCAAATGTGAAATGCATCCCTAGTCTCACAAGTCACTGAGTCCATTGCAGAACAGGCATATGTAGGGGTTCACGGTTCCAAGCACACTGTAGACATTTAATGATGATTTGTTATTACTAAATGAAAGATGCTTTTCATTCAGTTACAGTCTTCTCTCCAATAAATGCAGAGTTAACTAGTGTGAAGGGCAGTGACCTATCTGAGCTTGCCCCTTCTTTAATGGCTCTCAGGTCTTTGGCAGGAGTCCTGGTGTGGTGCTGTGGGTTAATGCACTGGGCTGCAAAATCGGTATGAACAGCAAGGTCAGCAGTTCAAACTCACCGGCCACTTACTGGAAACCCTATACAGGGTTGCTAAGCATTGGAACTGACTCGATGGCACTTAATAACTCCAACAACAACAACAGATCTTTGGCAATTCGTTAATCCCTTTTTAACTTCTAGTTCTATCCAAAAATTAGGCTACCAAGCCCCAAATGACCTAATCTACATAAATAAGGGTTGAGCTCTTTGAACAGATGATTACCAAATAAGAACAATTCTTGATTTAAATTTACTGATCATGTAGCTTGGAATTTTTTATTTCTAAAATAATCGTTAGGGGCTGTATTCTGAACACAGGATCATTTTCCAACTCCTGCCTACCATGAAACACATGTGGTGTTGTCATAAATAAAAATTAATTCAGTGGCAGCAACTTATTTTTTAGCATTATATCAGTAGTATAAAGTTACATAAGGGCAAAGATAATGTCTGATTCATCTCTCCATGATTAGCGGGCTTGACACAAATCACTACTTAACTTTATTCTATGTTATCTATTGTATCGTTCTGACCTTTGACTTCCATCTGTTCACTGTTCCAACTGTGAGCATCATAATCAATAAAGAGAATGAATAAATACAGATGCTGTAAGACTGGATTTGCTTTGTAAGTTTCTTTTAATTCTTTCTTAGGACTACAATTACACAATCCTGTATAATGCATCTCCTACTCTAGTCTGAAATTTAATAACACCATTTGAAAGAAAATATTTAGCTACGAAGGATCCATATTTTAATTATTTTCCACTTAATATACTTAAAACTGGCTAGCACTCAAAACTAGGGATCAGCAAACTTTGTGGGCCAAGATGAAAAATTGAGATATTATGTAAGTACATATATGAATAAAAATATTTGACAAAATTTGATAAAATTCAAATAATGTCATGACAGTTGAATGCTACTTTTGTTATGCAGTCTTTGAGATCCCCTTTCTATGGCTTCCATAACAAAGGAGTGCACCTTGATGTCTAAAACGGTTTACCTTTATGATCTTAACATCTAGAGGTCAGAAGTTCAGCACTAGTCTCACCTGGATAAGATCAAGTGTCAGTTAAATTTGGTTCCTTTCTAGAGATATTGGAGTAGAGGCCATTTCCTTGCCTTTTCCAGCTTTTAGAGGTCACCTGCCTTCCTTGGTTGGTGACTCCCTCTTCTTCCATCTTCAAGAACAGCAATGTAGAGTCTTTCTAAGCTTCCTTCAGTTGCTGTATCTCTTTCTCTGGACCATAACCTGGAAATGTTTTCCACTTTTAAAGACGCATGTGATTCAATTAGGTCCACCTGAAGAGTCCAGGATAACTCTTCCCATCTTTAATCCTTAATCCTAATCCTATCTGCCAAGCCCCTTGCACCATTTTAAGTAACATACTGTGAGTTGGAACAAAGTCAGTGGCACACAGCCGCCACCACTCATAGATTACAGGGGTTAGGACATGAACATATTAGGGAAAAACATCCTACTAATACGAAAATGGGATATAGTTTGAGATAAAACGTTGTTAGATTGGGATTCAAATTTAGTGCTCCTCGATTGCAAATCTGTAAAAATCACTCTTAGTTTGTGGGACATACAAAAACAGGTGAGTAGGATTTGGCCTTCTGACAGTAATTTGCTGTCACATGTTCTTGTTTGGGCCAAAATCTACTGAAGAGTAGAAATGCTACTTGGAATAATGATATAGTTTTCAGCAGCGATATTAAAAATTGTATTTCCAGTAAGTTTAGGATATATATGTGGGAGTGAACTACAGGAAAGGCTGATGTTTTTGAGTAATTTGAAAATGGTTTGTCAGGTTTAGGAATCTTAATATACATCATTCATTTTTGCAAAAAATATTAGCATTGTACTACTTGTATATCCAGTTTTCTATGCTAATAATCTGCTACCAAATTTTATATACTTACTCCTTTTCTTCTGAGATAATTTCTAAAAACAGAATAATATGAACAAGTCTTTCACTTAGGAAAAACACTGCCTGCCTCACTGATACATGGATGATTTTTCTTTTTGATCCAAACTAGCACACCTCAAATGATACTGACAACAAACTTCAGTAGTTGAGTAGAATAAAAACATGGAGAATATCATAAATAATCCTAAGGATTAATGTGTGTAGATACTGTGAACAGAAAAACTGTCATCATTTCAAATAAGTACATTATATCTTTTGACATTTAAATGGCTAGCCCATGGATTTGCCTTGGATATTCATGCTAAATATTTTTTGTGTGGTCAATTTCCATGAAAACCCTGCAATCCTTTGCCAGAAACTCATTAGTTATTCTTGTTTAGGAAGAAGTGGGAATGGGTCTAATTGTGATGGAAATTGGTTAGGTATGGATAAGGGGAGTGATCAAACTTATAAAGTTTCATAAACAAATGTATTTTTAAATCCATATGATATGAAGATATTAACCGACCATAAAAGTGTTTTGAAAGGGGAGAAAACTATGGTTTGCTTGATCCCACTTATAAGACTTTCTTCAGGAAGAAGATGTAGTCTTTAAAATTTTACATAATTTTTGGCTCTTTTTAGATTTATTAAGTTTTCACCTTTGAAAATTAGCATAAACTAATGATAACATAATCTTTTGTGTCGCGCTGCATAGGTTTAAATCCTAGATCTATCTATTACTTCCTAAAAAGTGGCTTAGTTGTTTTCAGTTAACTCCTTTGTGAGAAGGGTTTGAAGGTAATACCTAAGTGTAACACTTTTGGGGGCCTGCTTTGTAGTAACTTTATGTATCCATATCAGCTGTCATCTGATTGATTACTACTCATGGTATCAGACTAGAAATGTGCTCCGCTACTTTTCAATGGCTGATATGAAGGAAGTAGAGACCTCGAGGAGAACTCTAACCTTCAACCTTTTGGTTAGCAGCATAGCTCATTAACTGTACATCACCCATGGACGCCGAGCATTATAGAAGTGGTATTTGTTAGTGTTGTTACTATTATGAATACATCTGTTGAGAAACATGAGAGTCTTGGATTGACATGAGATTATGTAGTCCCCAAATCATTACAGATACATCTAGGTAGCTTGCACAACTCCAGTTTATTGTACAAATACGTGTGCCAGAACTGAAAGAAGCATGCTAGAGAGGGAGGTCAGGCCATCCTCTGGGTACAGGCGTGGGGCAGAAGAAGGTCAGGCATCATCCATGGTACCTGAGACAATTCTGTTTTCTTGGGGCAAGTGGGTATATTTCGGTGGCACCAGCTTGTTACGTGACAGCCTGCTGTGGAAAGCCTAGGAAAAAGTAGATTTCATGCTATAAACTCACAGCTTTGGTACTTGTTATGTGGCTCCACTTTGCCACAGGGCTACATTACTAAATTGCATTTGCAGGCTGCAAATTTTCATTTCTTCATGTTTTTATTTTTATGTCCTTTTTCACTAACATGCTTTCCTTTATATCTCTTTTTCATCACTGCTTACTGTTTCTACAGTGTCAAGTTCCCCAAGGGATACATAGTTTCATGATTAAAAAATTGAAATAGATAAGAG
Source organism: Chrysochloris asiatica (assembly GCF_000296735.1). Lineage (NCBI taxonomy): Eukaryota > Metazoa > Chordata > Mammalia > Afrosoricida > Chrysochloridae > Chrysochloris > Chrysochloris asiatica. The sequence continues at coordinate 3,967,548 of NW_006408547.1, read as the reverse complement.
TTTCTCATTTGAGTTTGAACTATAATAGGAAATGCAATTTAAAATTAAAATGAAAATAACTACTGGGTGAATATTCAGTAGTTATATTGAAGAGCTACAGGGTGAGGATGAAATTGGTCACTTAAATCAGCAAAGGCCGTTTTTAGTAGACATTGGGTAATGTTTTACAAGATGAAAGAATTAGCATTTGGATTGGAAAATTTTGTTCTTCCACTTTTTCTCTTTTGGACCACTGATCATATTGATTTCCTCTCTCCTTCACACCCTAGCAAAGGAAACACCAAACATTTGAGGCACATTTGCTTTCTGTAATCCACATGGTTGGTTGCTTGTATGTTTATCCTTGCTCAATCCTACTGAGATAGAGTAGGACACTGGACCATAGACATTGTAGCCTGAAGGCAGTCAAAGGTCAGAGCTTATTTTCAAGGGCGGTCATTTTTTTCTCTAAGGATAAGCCCTGGACTGCCAACTGCAAGATCGGCAGTTCAACCCCACCAGCTGTCCTGTGGGAGAAAATTGAGGCTTTCTGTTCCTGTAAAGATTTATAGCCTTGGAAACCTTAACCAGCGTCCTTATGAGTCTGAATGGACTCAATAGCACCTAACAACCACAACACTAAAAGACTACCAGTTAATGCTACAAAAACTGTGACAATCAGTAAATGTTGTATGAAGATTTTACTTAGGAAAAAGGATTATTAATACTATTCTTTATAAATAAGAACAAATTTGGACTTTAAATGATCTCATTTTGTTTAACTCTTCATTGTGAATAGTGTGAAGGTTTATAGAGTAGAGCATTCAGTTTTCAATTCAACAAATCATTCACTTCATTTCATCTCAAAGATGACAATCCCTTCAATGCACTATCGCTTGTCCCCCTTCCTCCTGTGTTGCCTGTCTCCATCCTTTCTTCTTTCCCAACCCTCCAGAACTTTGTCCTTGAATAAATGCTGGCCTTTTGATCTTGAAGGGTGTATCATTGTGTGGTGTGAGTATCTCGCTAACGTTATTGTCCCCCTATGTACATATCTATTGTTTGGGTGAAAATTTAGCAACTGGGTAAGTCAGTGCAATACCTGAGGTGTGAATAAGGACCATAACCTCAGGGTTCCACAATCTCTATCTGACCAGTAAGCCTGGTCTTTGATTATGATTTTAGTTTTAATGCACATTTCCCCCCCACTCTTTCGAGGACCTTCTAATGTGATCCCTTTCAGAGCAGTTGGTAGTTCTTGTGGTCTCAGGGTGGTACAGACTGATCTTTATGTGGTCCCTTAGTCCATTAGACTAATTGTCTGCAAAAGTCTTCACTTTTTAGCACTCTTTTTTTCCTTTGGACATGGAGAGAACAAGAGTTAACACCTTAGAAGCCTCTTGAGGAATTTTTAAGATCTTGGTCACAACTCACAAAAATAGGATGTAGAACATTGTCTTTGTGAACTGTGTTGTACCAACTCACAATGCTATCCCTGTGAGACAGTGGTAATGAACCTCTGGGCCCACTCATCATTGTATTCATGATTTTTAATGACAAAAACATAGTAAGAGGCAAAAGAACTGCAGGATTCCATTGTTCTTTCCATTCTTTTTTTCATAGAACAGTATGTCGTTCTGTGGATAATTTGTGTAGCTATGTTTGTAGCACAAAGTAACATTTTTGACATGTGGATTTATTTTCTCTTTCCCTGTCTCCTACTGTCCCTCCCCCACCCCAGCCCCCAACCCTGAAGTAACACCCTGGCTAGTAAAATGTTTTTTTCCAGTGTCCTTGATTTGGAGGCAATGTGATTTTCTCCAACATCTTCTCCCCTGGGAGCCACAGCTGAGGACTGCTGTTTCCTGTTGAAACACCAACAAAATTTAAAAGTGTTTATTGCTAAATTTCTAGGAATTGCCATTACATTTCAATCTTCTGAAGTCTATGCAATTAGAATTTTTAGAAATTTAGACAAAAAACCTCTGTTGTCAAGTACACTTGAGTTGGTTCTGACTCATAGTGATCCTGAAGTTGATGCGTTTGAATCGCTGACTTTGTGGTCACGTGCTTATTCGACAGCGCTACAATAGGCTTCAAAAATACTTACACTTTTGATACACAATTAAAACATAAAAATTCTTTTCACAGTATATTTACAATATGAATTCTAGTCACCGAATAGGAACGGCACCTTTAAAAAAAAAATCTCTTCACTTATTGGTTTTTATTTTTAATGGGAAGTCTATCATGTGTGGTGCTCTAGGATAAGCGCTGGACAGCAAGGTTGGTTTTAACCATAAGGTCAGTAGTTCAAACCCACCAATTGCTCCTCAGAAACTCTAAAAAGGGTTACTATGTGCCGAAACTGACTCTATGGCACTTACCAACAGCAAAACCCATGTCCCAGGGCTTCCATGTTAGATAGTGTGGCTTGGAAGTGGCAGAGTGTCTGGAGACACTGACCACATCAACAGTTATGGGATTGGGCACCTGGCAGTGGTTAAGTGCATGATTGTGGTGGAAAGAGGCAATTCCTATGTCCAACTTAGCTGACCTGATTTCAGCTTTCCTGAGTTTCTCCCTTCTGCCTCATAGATAATATCTACCTTGCAGGTATGATGTGGGGATCTGTAGTTCTTATGTAGGAGTTGGAATATAATGACTAGAATCTGGCTTCACCCTCATTACTTGTCTTGAAGAATGGTAACATTTATTTTCCTTGTAGCACTGTGGCCAGTACCAGAAACTGTCATATAATGAATTCTAATACTTTATTTTCTGTTGAAATGTGTATGCTGTTGCTTTTTTTCTTTCAGTAGAGGAAGGAGGACAAGAAATTGAGAAATAGTCACATAAGCTTCCATGCTTCCGTCCTCTTTCTATTTCTCCTCTTTTTCTAGGGATGGGAGAGCAACAGAGAACTGTAGCTTTCGCCTCTCTTTTTCTATACTTTTCTACTTTGCAGATTTGAAGACATGAACCAAATTATAGGAGCCAGAATAGTTTGGAGAGACTGAGTCAAGTTAGAGACTGCTGAGGTTTTCCTTCCTCCACCAAGCCCCTAACACATGCTTGTCTTCACGTTCTGTTTATTATAGGCTCTATTGTAGGGAGACTGGAATATAATAGCATAAATGAGTAAGTAAAAACCATCATGTTTCTATGACTCAAATTTAACTCAATTATTGACATTTTTGTTGCTCTCATGGCTACAGATTTGGGCTAAGATCTTACCTGCACTTGACCCTTGGGCTAGAACCTGTGACTCCATTTGAATTTACTCTTGTTCTTGCAGTCTCTGCATGGCTGCCTAGGGATCTAACTATTTAGATTCAAGGCCTGGCTCTCTCTTTTCTGCACATTGAATGAGTGAAAAACACACCCATTCTCTAAAAAAAGTTGAATCTTCCAAATTAATTTGTTTTAGTATTGAATACTAAGCTTCATAAACATTTCCTACCAGTCTAGGGCTATAGTCAGAAAGAATGGATATGCTTTGTATTTGGCTTAAGTGCATCAATATTGTACAGAATTAGGATACAGCTAGTATGCCCTACGATGCCTGTGCTGGTACCTTCCAGACAACTCAAGAGCTGACTGCCTGGTTTCTGTGTCAACCTGACTGCCACCCATGTCTGGTAACTGGTCTAACAAGAGACCAAGAACCTTCCCCATGATCCTTAGAGATAATGTGCTATGTTACTCAGTTGTTCTCTTGGGTTTCAGCCCCTCTCTAAATTTACTCCATATTAGTAAAGTGACATCCTGCTTCAGGTGAAAAGTACAAGCTATATTGTTGTGAAAAATGTCTAGTGTGAACAAACAAGGACCAAAAATTCACAGCCAGCTTCTTAAGACTGACACTCTTCAGCTGTGGGCCAAACACATTTGAGCAGGGTGTGAAGAAAATGCTGAACTGGTATCACAGTAGCCACAAAGCATTGTTGCTCTGACTAAACTACTATTGTTAACGATGAGGTAATTTAAGGGAAGTGTTCAAAAGACGAAGTAAAATCCTGTTAGAAGACTTCTGAACACAGACATTTTTCTAGAATGACTGACTTAAATTCCCTAGCCTACTCAGATGCCGCCATATTAACAGAATGGACTCCATCTCCTGTTTTTCTCCATCAAAGTTCTTCAAATCTTTCCCGGCAATTTCATTCCCACCCTTTGCACCTAACCAACCTTTTATTAGTTCACAATTATGAACACACATAGGAGGATCTCTGCTGATGCTTTGGGATAAACATCGAATTTCTAACCACAATATCATCCGTTTAAAATAATATAATTCCAAGCTACAACAGGGAAATACGGAATTATTTTCATACAATATATTTCCTTTCTTTTTCTGCAATTTGATATAAGTTTCCAGGTTAAGGTCTTGGAAATGTCTAGGCTTAAGTTTGTTGTTGTTGTTGTTGTTAAGTTCTGTCAACTTGATTCCAACCCATAGTGACCCTGTATAGGCTTTCCAAGGAGCCACTGGTGAGCTTTAACCACCGACCTTTCATTTCAAGTCTGACGCATTAGCCCACAGCCCCACACCATGACACCAGGCTTAAGTTTAAGAGATGAATATATAGTTATATATTTTTGTTTTGCAAAATTTATTTTGAAATATTTTTCAAAATTTACAGTGCAGCAAAACCCAGAAAATAAAAAGTTTTTTTGTAATTTATTTACTAACGAGTTACTGAAAGGTGGGGAAGTGTCCAGTTTGTGAATATGTGAAGTATCTTGTGGTGTTTCTTAGGAAGGTGACACTTTTTACTAAACACTGTCATTAAAAATGTTTGACTTAGAAAAAAATTTTTCTGAAACTGATCATTTTACTTAATAATTTTCACATAGCAAATGAATTCTCTTTTGAAAACCTACTTGTTTCCTGAAAGGGTTTTGTTCTTTTCTTATACAAATAATTGAATATTTTCCAGCAAGATTAAAATGAAAAAAATGGAAAGCATGAGGGCTTGCTGCTTTTAATTTCTCCCATTTATTCATTCATATACTTAAAAAGAAGATATGTCTTTTGCTTCTTCCCCAAAGAGATCCCAGATAAAACATTGATCCAAAGGAAGAAGCTATTTCTTTAGTACTTCCATTAAGAGCTTTTGTCAAAAAGCAACAACATCATTGATCATTGTTGATGGCTGTAAGTGCTTAAGTGTCTGGGTTTCTTGAAGATGCTATTAGCTCATTTGTGTCTTGAAGACTTCATTGTGCAATCACTCATTCACAGTCTCTGTCATGGTTCCCTTGCTGCTTTTAAAAAGGAGTGTGTCTTTGTCATAGCTAAGGCTTCCTTTTAAGCATATGATAAACACTGACCTAACCCTGAACCTAAAAGTTGATTCCAACTCACAGCAACCCTATAGGAGAAAGTAGAACTACTCCACATGATTTCTAAGTTTGTAACTCTTTACAGAGCAAACAACCTCAGTTTTCTTCCACGGGGCAGCTAAGGGTTTGACCCTCTGATCCTTTGCTTAGCAACCCAAGTCACAGTATCCACAAAGCATCGTTGCTCTGACTAAACTAGTATTGCTAACAATGATGTCATTTAAGGGGGAGTGTTCAAAAAACAAGCCCACATACTAGATTACATTGAAGGTTCCCACTTTAATCCAATGAATTAACGTGTTGGACTGCAAAGTCAGTTTTAACCGCAAGGTTTTCAGTTCAAATTCACCAGCTGCTCCTCAGAAACCCTATACAGGATTGCTCTGAGTCAGAATTGACTTGACAGCGTTTGACAGCCCTTGTTTTTGTATACTCACATTTTCAAAATCTTCTCAAGTCAAGAGGGCTCATTTCCTGTTGGTTCCATTCTCCTGCTAGTCCTTCATACCCAATACCTGGTAACCCCTCCAACCCTTCCACAGACACTTGTAGTTTGGGTTGTCAGCCACTTTTACTTTGTTGACATTGTTAAGTGCCGTTGAATTGGTTCTGACACATAGAGATGCTGAACAGCGTTTCTAAGGAGTGGCTGGTGGGTTTGAAGTGCTGACGTTGTAGCTAGCAGTTCAGTGCTTATTCTATAGAGCCATACCCAGGATCTTTTTTACTTGAGTCCTTGTTTATAAGACCCAGAACAAATGATGAAGCCAAGTTTTATTTTTGCTTCTTAAATGAACTATGTGCAGAGGAAATAAAAAAGGCCCCCAAGGGAAGTTATGAAAGGAGAGACTTTAGTTATGAACTATCATCCAACAGGTAAGATGTTCAGGAGAGCACAGGGAATAACAGAAGCAACTCTGCAGGAAGAAGAAACAACCCCATCCCTTAGAGTGATACGAGCAAACGTACAATACTGCACTAATGTGTGCAAATAAAAGACCAATTCCCCCATTTCCTCTTATGCCTCTGGGTGGGTTCCAACCACCAACCTCTTGGCTAGTACTTAAACATTTAGCCCTTTTCACTGTCCTATTACATTATAATATTATGCATGTTATAATATTGTTTATGATACTATTCTAAGGGACTCTGGAGGAGAAAGATGAGTCTGTCTGTTCCTGGAAAGCATCAGGACCGTTCATAGAGTTGCTATGGAATCGACTTGCTGGTAGTGGGTTTGGTTTGGATAGTATAGTCTAAAGATTACAAATATTTAAAAGTTACATAAATCTGGAGATAGGATCTGGGATCAAAGATAGAGGGGAAAAAAGAACTCTGTGTATGTATTCTCCTCTCTCTCTACATTGGTCTAGATACAATTTAGCAGCTAAGCATTCCTCAATTCTCTGTTACTTTCCCAACTACATTGTTGGCAAAGTAACAGCATGTTACAATTTTTGCCTCAGCACAGGAGATATCTTTAAGTGTGCATTGGCTAACTGACTGAAGTAATGCAGACAGGGGCAGACCTTTGGCCAGTGGTAAGTCTCTCCTGAGAATTTCCGCTATTTCTTTCCTGAGGTTTTCTGCTATGGTACATACTAGCTTCAGCCTCACTTTGGTCATCTGGAAAGCCAGCTTGCCTTGATTCAGTTGTGGATAGTAAGGGCCTGCCTTAATAACTGTCAAAACCAGAAGCCAAGAGAGAGTATCCTTAGGACGTAAGGTTGTTGGTGTTGTTTGGTAACCTCGAGTCCATCCTAGTCATAGTGGTCCTGTGTACAAAAAAACAAAACACTGTTTTGTCCTGTGCCATCCTTATAATCATTCCTATGTTTGAGTCCATTGTTGCAGCCACTGTGCTAATTCATCTTATTGAGGGGCCTTCCTCTTTTTTGCTTACCCTTTACTTCACCTAACATATTGTCCTAGTCAAGGGACCTGTCCCTCTTGATAACATACCCAAAATACATGAGATAAAGTCTCACTGTCCCTGTCTTCTTAGGAGCATTCTGGCTGTACTTCTTCCAACAGATTTGTTTGTTCATCTGGTAGCCCATGGTACTTTCACTATTCTTCATGAAAATCACATTTCAAATGCATCCATATTTCTTTAGTCTTCCTTATTCATTGTTGAACATTCACATGCCTATGAGGCGATTGAAAATACCATGACATGGGGCAAGTTTACCTTAGTCCTCAAAGTCTTTGCTATTTAGCAGAGCCTGTAGTAGAAGGGGAGAATAGGTAGAGATTTCCTACCCCCTATAGTCTGGTGTAGAACCAATAAATCCATTTTGGAAGAAGTGCAGCCAGAGTGCTCCTTAGAGGCCAAGATGGCCAAACTTCATCTCTCATACTTTGGACATAATTACCAGGAGGGACCAGTTGCTGAAGAAGGATATCATGTTTGGTAAGGTGGAGGGTCAGAGAAAAAGAGGAAGAACTCCAACGAGATGCATTGGCCAAGTGTCAGCATCAATGGACTCAAGCTTGGCAACAGTAGTGAGGTTGGCCCAGGATCTGGCAGTGTTTTGTTTTGTTCTGCTGTGCATAAGGTTGGTATGGGTGGGTACCGACTCGATGGCACCTAACAACAACAACAACAACAATAGTCTGGTGTGGCGCTGTGGGTTAATGCGCCAGACTGCAAAGTCAGTTTGAACCTCAAAGTTGGCAGTTCAAACTCACCAGCTGCTCCTTGGAAACCCTATACAGGGTCTCTATTAGTTGCATAGTGGTTACGAATCGGGCTGCGAACCTTAAGGTCAGCGGTTCGAAACTACCAGCCGCTCCACGGGAGAAAGATGAGGCTTTCTACTCCTGTAAAGATTTACACCCTCGGAAACCCTGTACAGGGTCGCTATGGGTCGGAACCGACTCGACGGCACTTAACAACAACAACAACATTAGTTGGAATACACTCAACGGTACTTAACAGTGTAGTCTGGTGTCAACTGTGGGATAAAGCACTGGACTGCAAGGTACTTTGAACTCCATGTTCAGCAGTTCAAACTGACCAGCTACTCCTTGGAAACTCTATGCAGGATTGCTGTGGGTCAGAACTGACTAGTCTGGTTTTGTTGTTACTGATGTTACTTAATTTTTAAAACTGTTTTATTGTGAACTGAGCGAAGGTTTATAGAGTAGATCATCAGTTTTACGTTCAACAAATCATATACTTCCTTTCATTACAATGATTACAATCCCCTGCATGGACTATCAGTTAACAGTATTTACCTCTATTCACTTTAACTCTTGCATTCCTCCCCATGTCTTCTGCGACCTTCATGCTGTTGTTGTTAGTTTTAATTACCAAACAGACTACATCTCTGAAGAGCACGGGCATGTTCTGAGAAAAAAATGATGGGGTTGGGGTGGGTAAGTTTCTGTCTAAATCAATTTTAAAGTGGACTTTGCCCGCAATAAAATGTTGATAAATTTTAAAGACGTAGCATCGGTGTCCATGGTTTATAAGGAAGACAAAATAAACAATCCAACTATGATAGTATTACATGCATTAGCTTTTATACAAGGTTATTTCTTGAAAGCATTTTTGCTCAGTTCCTACAGATCATTAAAGGAGCTCTGGTAGTGTAATGGTTACAAATCGGCCTGCGAACCTCAAGGTCAGCAATTTGAAACTACCAGCTGTTCCACGGGCTTTCTGCTCCCTTAAAGATTTACAGGCTCAGAAACCCTGTACAGAGTCGCTATGAGTCGGAATCGACTCCATGCCACATAACAACAACAACGAATCATTAACTACCTACATTAATCAAGACGTATCTGGGCTCTCTAACCCATAGCTTAATATGAACAGGTACATGTGGAGATGCAGCCCCAAGAAAAACAATTAATTGCATTGATGCCATCGTTTTCTCTACTTTCTGGAGGGCTTATAAAAAATGTGCTCATTGCCTCTCAAAATAATAAAATGAAAGCATTTTTTTCTGCCCTTTTAAACAGTGTTCTTTTTTTTTCTCTTTAAGTTTTTATTGTGTGATAAAACAGCTGATTTTTCCATGAAAGCCAGTATACTTTTTTTTTTTTTTTCTGTCACTCAGTTAGTCTCTCTTAATTTAGCAGTACATAGATACCTGTTTAACATTCAGACTGATTTTTCAAATCTGTTTGTTTCTGCAGGCAAAGTAAACACTCATATTTTCAGAATATGTTTTACACAGTTTCCTTTGGGTACAAAGGCCTTTTAACAGCATAGTTACAATAGGAGAGAACAATATTGATTATCAGAGCTGAAGCCTCTAATTCAACATTTAATGAATGGTTCCCACAAAAGAGAAAATACTATACTGTGAGAAATTGAGTCACTTGAAATAAATAACAAGTTCTCTTGCCTCACAGTGTATCCAAACCATGTTGGAATTAGCAGTGATGGCAAACGCAAGGACACATGAACAGCAGTTTTCTTGTGATTGTCGATGAGGGTAAGAGGGACTCATCTTCATTATAAATGCTGATCGCTGAGTTCTTGGAAGTCAATATTATTTATATCCTAATTTATCAAGTCCAGCTCTGGTAGTGTAGTGGTTACGAATCGGGCTGCGAACCTTAAGGTCGGAAGTTCAAAACTACCAGCTGCTCCGTGAGAGAAAGATGAGGCTTTCTGC
>NW_006408547.1:3908220-3956739 GCF_000296735.1 Chrysochloris asiatica | reverse complement strand
TTGGTTTGAACTGTAAAATCGGCAAGCTCAAACTCACCAGCCACTCCTGGGAAAACCCTATATAGGGTTGCTGTGAGTTGGAACCCACTCTAGGGCACTTAACAATAGCAGCAGCCATAAGAGAGTTTGGTTTCCAGTTTCAAGGTATCCTGATGGTGGTGTGGGTTATGCATTGAACTGCTAACTACAAGGCCGGTGGCTCAAACCCACCCGCTACTCCCTAGGAGAGAGATGAACATGTCTGCGGAAACTTAAGGAGCTGTGGATCGAATTTGACTCAATGTCAGTAGCTTTGGTTTTATAGAAAACCATCGACAACTTGGAGTCCCGGTGTGGCGCTGTGGGTTAATGCGCCAGACTGCAAAGTCAGTTTAAACTGCAAAGTTGGTGGTTCAAGCTCACCACCTGCTCCTTGGAAACCCTACACGGGGCCAGTATGGGTCGGTAAACGACTTGATGGTGTTTAACAACAACAATTGATACTTGAGGATTTAAATTTGTGACTATAATGCATTTTGAGTATAAACTCAACATTTAATGAGATGTAGTGATTTGTATTTTTGTTGGGACCCACATTTGACCCTTAACTCCTTCCAGCCCAGTACAATGGACTAGCTCTAAGTGACTACAAAGAATGACCCTTTCCGTTACGCTTTACTGTTTTGCTAGACTGGTTAACTAAGCCCCATATGTAATTTTAAACCATATTTTCTTTTTTAAAAAAAGACCATTTTCAACTAGAAAGTCTGCTATTGGTGCAGGAGATGGAAAATATGATGATTACAAAAGTTAAGGCATTTGTGAATGTGGAGGTTCATCAGTTCCAGGAACTAATCATTGTTAATACTAAATATATGTCTGAACAGTTTTCTGAGGGATTTTTGTGATTTAACACAAAAGTGGGGAGATGAGACCACTTTGAAAATGTAAAATTGAACCTCTGGTTTTAGAAATTGGCTAGTCTGGTTTTATGAAGCATGTCGTACCTTTATATGACAGTTTATATTCCATAAGCACACAAGTGAGAGGGGCAGGCCCTCAGCTTTATAAATGTTGAGATTCATTTATCCATTAGCTCGTTCACTCTTTGAACAACTCTTTTCTTGAACAAGTGCTAACAATGTGTAGACACTGTACAAGGCTCCGAGAAACAACAGTGAGCAAAACAGCTCTCTGGAGGCTTCCAGTGCAGTGGAGGAGAGAGTCTTCAATTAAATTGTTGGTGTTGAGTGTTACTGAGTTGAATACAACTCAAAGAAAACTCTGTATAGGCTTTCTAAGGAGTGACTCATGAGTTTGGACCATTAAACGTGAACTTAGCAGTCCAGTGCTTATCCTACAGTGCCAGGCATACTTAATTAAATAGAGTCTGAAATTAATTAGCTACATAACTTAAACTTTCTAATAGTTACAAGTGTCTTGAAGGATACACCTAGGGAACTATGTAAGACATGATGTCAGACCAAGAGACACAATGGTGGGATTGGACAAGTATCTTGAGGAACCAGTGAAATTAGATGAGACACTAGAGATTTGAAATCTTTGCCCTGAACCCTAGAAATGTACTTTTGTTTCTTTGCTCTCTGGGTATTGTTTACTTTATAGAAATGCACATTAAAAAGTTTTTGGGAAACTTTCATCATTCCTCAAACGTTTTGAAGTCTATGTGTATTTATATCATACTTAGAGGGACTATTCAAATTTAAACTTTTAGGTTTAGTGAAAAGTAGTGGTCATTTTAATGATTGTTGGCCAGAGAGTTGCTTCATATATTTACCCAATGTCTGTGTAAAGAAGATTGAAACATACGATTTAAGGTTTTTTAAACTGTAATTTTATTGAGGACTCCCGATGAGGCGAGGCGCTGTAGCAATGGACTGAGAAACACAACATTGTCAGTTCAAACCCACCAGCTGTTCCTTGGAAACCCTATTCAGGGTCACCATGAGTGGGAAGTGACTTGATGGCGCTTAACAACAACAACAGCAATTTCATTGAAGGGGATTCATAGGCTCCATACATTAATGATAGTGACAGATATTTACTAATGCAGTGACCTGACTATTTTATTTTTATTGATTTGCCCCCGGATGGTAAGAAATAACTCCATTTTCTTAATGAATTGATCGCTCCTTAAGTATGTTAAGCATCTTGCAAACCACACTATGGTAAGAAAGATCTGGTAGGCCAGTTTCAAATATCTTAATGGAGAATTCCTCTAATGGGTTTTTCAAAGTTTCTGGCCCAAACCCCGCCTCCTCCGCCAGGTATACAGTCAGTAACTCAATGAGCTCAGTCTCTTACTTCCTAGACTTCCTATTTGTAAACTGCTCAGACTGAGAATTGGTGTTCAAAAATTCAACCAGATTGAATAATTCATGTGGGGACACAGACTTTAGAACACCCAGAACCAGTATCTTTTAAGATTGTTAAAAGACAAACTTGAAAATATTACCTAGATTTTTAAATCCCTTTTATGTAGTGAGTTTAAAGAAAACAGTTAAGTATACATGCTGAAAACTCCATTCACGGGTGTCTTATTTCCCGTGACTGAATAAATAACCTTAATTGGAGGAGAATTCATCATCATCTTATATCATCTTATTTCAGTAGATGTGACCTGATACAACCATTGGTTGGCTCTGTCTTTATCAGCCTCTGAGCACTTCTGTAGCTGTTCCCAGTTCACTGGCTCTCCCACATATCTCCTGTTGCATTCTCACCAGAACCTTCTGATCCACATACGGCTCCATCATTCAACTTCTGAGATATTGCCCCTTCTTTGTCCAGCCTTATCTCTTACTTACTCTTCCTTACTGTGGTGGTATGCCCTCGAGTCGGTCCTGACTTATAACAACCCTGCATAGGGTTTCTGAGGTTGTCAATCTTTACAGGAGCAGAAAGCCTCCTGTTTCTCCCGCATTTTTACTTATGGTGGTGGTGGTTATGTGCCATGGAGTCAGTCCTGACTCATAGCAACCCTGCACAGGGTTTCTGAGGCTGTAAATCTTTACGGGAGCAGAAAGTTTCATCTTTCTCCCACAGAACAGCTGGTAATTTCAAACTGCTGACCTTAAGGTTCGCAGCCAGATTTGTAACCACTATGCTACCAGAGTTCCTTATTCTTCCCTATAGATACCACTAAATTAATCTTTTTTTCATTTCCTTTTTTGCCTGTCACTACCGTTCTCGAATATTGAACATATGAACATATATATATGTTCAAACACATACAGACATATGAGGTTGCTTCAAAAAATTCATAGACAAAAATCCCATTCTCTTTTCATTCTATTTTTCCATGAACTCTTTGAAGTCCCACCTTGTGTATGAGTGTCTATGTGTGTAAATTTGCATTAAGTAACTATCTGGTCCTATACTTTTTTCATTTTGTATCTTAATTATCTTAGGTCAGTTCTGCATAATAGAACTTCCTGAGATGATGGAAATGTTCTATATCTGCACCCTGGTAGGCATAGCAGATTACGAGTTGGGCTGCTAACCTCAGGGTCAGTGGTTCAAATCCACCAGTTGCTTCTCAGAAGAACAATGTTGTCTAATGTTGAAAACTTGTCATCAGGTAGCACATTGTCTAATTTTCAATGAATTTTTGTTGATTGATTGTCAGCAGTGATTTTTAACATGAGACAGTAAGAACAATAAAGTGCATGATATTTGGAGGCAGTGGAAATCAATATTGTCTAGAAACAAATGATTCTCAGCTCTCAGCAGCACACAAAGACAAAGGATTGGTTCTTGCTCACATCTGATGTTCTTTGTGTCTTGCCTCTGGCTCTATTTCAGAGTCTTGACTGATAGATCAAGTTCTTAAAACTATATGTGACCTCTGAATTGGCACATGACATTTTATTGACCAAAGAACATCACTTGACCACTGCTGAGGTCAAAAGACAGGGAATTATGACCCACCTGCGTGGAAGAAAATCGAAATACTTTATGGTGAGCCATAGTATTTTCAGCCCCTTTATATGCATGGGAAAGCTTGGAAACAAATAAGAAAGTCCAAAGAACTGATGGCTTTGAATTATGATGATGGAAAACAATACTATAAATATTATGATGGCCAGAATAACAAACGCACTTGTGTTGAAAGAAGGGTACCCAGGATGTTCCTTTGAAACTTTCAGGTTTTCTTCTATCTTCCTGATTCGTTGTGCAGTTTTCACATGCATATGAAGCCATTGAAAATACTATGGCTTAGGTCAGGAGCACCTTTGTCCACAAAATGTCACCTTTCCTTTTGAAAACTTTAAAGAGCTCTTTTGCTGCAGATTTGTCCAATGCAGTACATCCAGTGTAATACAGTTCTTAACTGTTAATTGTGATTCCAAATAACATGAAATCCTTGACAGCTTCGATAGTCTCTCCATTTGTCATGATGTTACTTACTGGTCTAGTTATGAATATTAGGATTTTTTTTTAAATGTTGAAATCTAACTCATGCTGAAGATGGTAGTCTTTGATCTTCATCAGCTAGTGTTTCAAGTCTTCCCTCTCAGTAAACAAGGCTGTAACATCTGCATATCATAAGTGGTTAATGAGTCTTTCTCCTTCCTGATTCCACATTATTCTTCATGAAGTCCAGCTTCTTAGATTATTTGCTCAACAAAATGGCTGTAATATTCATAAACTATTAATTATAGCCTTATTTATAACCGTAGATATAATATAGCTGTTGAAGGTTGTTATATGGAATTGGTCAGAAAACTTTAGAAAGCATTAACATTTACTTGGAATCTTGGTTATATGTTTGAAACTCAGTGAATTAGAAAAAAGTAATGCTTCATATATCAATGGAAAATTATATGACTCATTCCATATAAAATGTGTGGACATACATCTAAAGCATACTTATTTAGAGACATTTTCATAGCAGATATGTTTCATCAAGAATTGAATATGGTTTTCGCTCTATTGTCTTTACCTTTAACCCTATTGTCCTAGTTATGTTGTTGTTGTTATCATTGTTGTTATGTGCCGTGGAGTCGGTTCCGACTCATAGCGACCCTGTATAGGGTTTCTGAGGCTGTCAATCTTTACAGGAGTAGAACATAAAAGAAATACTACAAGTGGATGGCTTTAAGAATTAGAAATTTGTCCTGTCACTGTCCAAATTCAGAGCATGCACTCTGGAGAAAGGGCCTTGTCTCCTTTCAACGTCTTAGGCCCAGCATTCCTTGGAGTTGTCTGTGTGTCTCGGCATTAATCTTCCTCTGGATCTAGGAGTGTCTTCACAATGCAGGGAGCCCAGGTGCAAAGGACACGCTCCTCTGCCAGATCTTCTGTCTTGGTGATAGTAGCTCTCTCCTTCTCTGCTCATATCTCTTTCCTTTTATCTCTTGTAAAATAAAAGATGTTGCATGCCACGCCTTTGAGGCTCCCCATAAATCTGATGAGGTGGTGGTGAGTTTAAGGGTGGTCTGGTGCTGTGGGTTAGTGCACTGGATCGAAAGGTTGGTTTGAACCATGAGGTTGAGGGTTCAAGTTCACCAGCTGCTCCTCAGAAACCCTATATAGGGCTGCTATGAGTTGGAACAGACTCATAGCACTTGACAACAGCAACCCACCCTCAGTCTTCTTATTGGTTTGATAGTTACATCTTAATTGCCAAATCACTGAGAATTGCCAAATCACAAGCTGACACAAAACCTTAACCATCACATATATCATGAGGGGAAAACCAGTAAGGCAGCTTCTGACCAGAGGAACATTCACTTAAACGTATCAAGTCTTCCTAACGAAGACATGAACATCCCCTAGGAACTGAGTGACTTCCTTTACACAACTAGTCCATGTAGGTGCAAAGTTCTAACAAGAGAAAACCAGTGCACAAACACTGAAGATTTCTGGATAATTTATTATTTTCAGTTTTAATCAAAGTTTTCTCTCAATTAGCACAGAAGAATCTCTTGTTACATTGGGAGATAATCAGAATTTTACTGGTTATTTTTAAAAATCAGGACATCTATCCTATATTTTTGTACAGCTTTTCTAATAGCATAAGCTTGATACTTGCTAAGCTCTTTTGGTCAAGCCTGTTTAACAAGGCTTTGTGATACTTTTAATCTTGCAAAGTGCTCATTTACAAGCCTCGCTAATTATCTCTATCTTTTTGTATTTCATATAAAAGAATTGATTTTTTTAAATGTGCTGTTCATTTATATTAATTGCTGCAGAAATTTACTCTGCATTTAATAATGCCAAAGACCAGAATAGCTCTTGACTTTTTTAGCCAAAAATCTTGTTTTTCTAAAAGCTTTCTCTTCAGTTGCTTTCCAGAAAATACATTCCTATAATCCATTTTATCACACAATTCTGAAAATAGTAGACTTTGTTCTGCCTCTGACCAACAGCATCCAAGATTGCTTAGCTTCAGCTGCTATTTAAGAGCACCATTTTGAAGGTAATTTTGCTACTAAGCAGTTTCCATTTAATTTCAAGTTAGGAAAACTGCAAGTTCCTAACCCTCCTCTTACCATTCTTAAAAACCAAGTGAGGTAGCTGACTTAAAATGCTTGTTGATGGATGTTTCACATGTGCTGGAGTTTTGTGATTCCCCTCCACTTGTACATTTAGATTCTAAGTAATAGATTGTTATTGTATGTTGTCATATCAGTTCTGGCTCATAGTGACCCTGTATACAATGTCCCAGGAGTGTTGGTAGGTTTGATCTACTGACTTTGTGGTTAGCAGTCCATTGCTTACCCTGTAGTACCACACCAAGCCTCCAAAGTTATGGATTAGTGATAATCAGAAAGGCTCATAGAAGCCTTTCTTCAACTACTAATATTCACAATCAGGCTAAAAGGAAGAGAGAAGACAATATTATTGCTAAAGAGATTATAGTCAATGTTCAGAGTAATCAATATTCATTCACTTATTCATTCGACTTTTTTTTTTCAGAAGATACAACCCCTGTCCTCAGAGAACTTACAGTCTTATTGAAGAGTTCCAAAATGAATTTCTGCCCTCCATATTCTTTTCACATGGGACAATAAGACTAACATAAAATGATTTGCATAAAGGTCTATTGGTATTTGCAACTAAAACATTATTAAATAAAAAATAATTTCTGGAAAACTTCCTCGTGATAGTTTGCCTTCATTTGCAAATACAAGTTTACTCTGACAATTGGCTGTCTTGAGCAGCCATTTGCTTTCTGGAAAGGCAAGTTTGCTGCTTCCCCCATGTGTTTAGCAAGCAAGTCACCCAGGACTCAATGGGTGATTCAAGGGGAAGATGGGATTTTGAGAAGACTCAGAAGTAGAAACTCTAGCCCTATCCTCCTCTCTGAATTCCTGGTGTGGCACTGTGGGATAAAGTACTGGACAGAAATGTTGATTTGAACCATGAAGTCGGTGGTTCAAACCCACCAGCCACTGCTCAGAAACCCTCTACAGGGTGACTTTAAGTCGGACCAGACTTAGGCATTTAATGGGGTGGTGAGGACGCTGAGTTTGGGGGTTGCTGTTGTTAATTACTGTGGAGTAGGTTCCGACTCATAGTGACCCTGCACAGGGTTTCTAAGGCTTCAAATCTTTACGGGAGCAGAAAGTCTCATTTTTCTCCCGCAGAACAGCTGGTAGTTAGGAACTGCCAACCTTGAGATTAGCAGCCCGATTCATAACCACTATGCTACCAGAGCTCCTTGAGTTTGGGGGTAGGAGGTGGAAGATGAACTGGATGGTGCAGAATGAAGCCAAGATGAATTATTTTGTCAGGACTACATTTAGCAGGGACACTCCTTGAAGAGACTATAGCAGCAAGAAACAGTTGGAAGGGCTATACGTAGCTGCATCTGAAGAAAGCCAGAGAATACTAAGGAGGCATACAGTCTTCCATATAAGGGAGTAGTGATGTAGATTCTTGCAGAAGAGCTCACACATGTGCTGCCTTGGATTAGGAGAGGGATGATGAACTGGATGGAGCGGAATGTAGCCAGACTGGTGATAGCTTGTCAGGAATATACTGAGGGTGGTCACCCCTTGGAGAAGAGACTGTAGCAGTAATACGCTGTTGGGTGAACCATATGTAGCAGCATCAGAAGAAAGCAGGCAAATAGGAGCAGAAAATCACCATTCCCTCCCTCCCTTCTGTTGCTTCTGTTGTTAGGTGCTGTAGAGTCTGTTCTGACTCATAGTGACCCTGTGTAGGGTTTCCAAGGAGAGGCTTGTAAGCTTGAACTACCCACCTTGTGGTTCAAACAACTTTGCAGTCCAGTGCATTAGGCCACAGTGCTACACCAGGACTCTAGCTCCCTTTTGCATCCACATTGGTACCTAGAAAAGTGAGGAAGGAATGGGTGTATCAGGAGGAGACAATTCTGTGGGGAGAGGGACAGACCTGAAGTGAATATGAGACTGGAGTTTTGTGGCTTGGACTAAGTTTTAATAAACAAACGTTTTACACAGTAGGATAGGAGGATTTGACATTGCATATTTAGGAGTATTGATCAGGAAAAAAAAAAATCACTTTAAATGGTGTACCTCATTGGGCTGAGACACTTCAGTATACTAGTTGCAAACATTTCTTTTCTTGGTATCACACAGAGGTGATGCTTAATTGTAAGATTTTTTACAGTGCAAATTTAAAAGAGGAAATTGTCTCATTAGAAATTCAGTCAATAATGAATCTAGGTATAATGCAATTTAGAACTTAATTAGTCAAATAATGTATTAAATTCTACTATGGATCAGGTATCAGGCAGGGCACTTGATGACATGTAATGATCAATAAGGTAGGGTCTCATAAAGCAACATGCAAACAATCACATGAGATGGGTGTGACCTCAGAGAAGAGAACAAGAGCTCTTCTGATTTTATTGCTAATATGTCTTCTGAAGTTGGAATCGTCCATAGTAGGTATGATCTTCTACACACCCAATTAAGAGTAATAGAGAAGAGTTGTTCTTTGGGGGAAGAGACTGTTTCTAATGAGTAAGGGGTGATACGCCCCGTCTCTCAGTCTATATTCTGTGCTGATGTCATATTTTTTCTACTTTTTCTCTCCAGTTGGAGAAAACCTATATATTCTTTGAGGCCCAGCTATAATCCTATCACCATGAAGTTTTCTGACTGTGTGTAAAAAAGATGCGGTGGCTGTGTCTGACTTCCTCCAACTTCACAAGGGAGAAGGAGAATCAAACTCATCAGCCCAAGGCCAATTCCTATGAAGCAGCAGAGGTCACATGTATCTTCGCCCTCCAGCCTTCTTTAACAATTCTGGTACCTTTTGTTCCCGCTTAAGGCACTCCTTACTTCTCTGTTGTGTTCAATAATTCAGTACAGTGGCCACAGAGAATTCACACCATACTCATAGTTACGAGGTGCAGGTTATAATTAGGGTACAGAATGCTCAGAATACAGCTCTTCTAGTCAGGAGTGCCTTTGCACAGCTGTACCCACAGGCACATCTCTGTCTGGTTCTTGGCCTTTCAGCCACGAGCCCCCTTGCTTTCTTCCCTGCACAGGCAAGCTTTGTTCTTGTTGTTAAATTTCTGTCAATTCAGTTGTGACTCATAGCAACTCTGTACAGGGTTTCCAAGGACCTTTTGGTTCACCATCCAGTATTGATCCTACAGCACCGTACCAGGGTCCTTTTTGCTGTTGTTAGGTACCATCGAGTCAGTTCCGACTCATAGCGACCCTATGCACAACAGAATAAAACACTGCCCGGACCTGGGCTAACCTCACAATTGTTGCCATGCTTGAATCCACTGATGCTACCACTTTGCCAGTCTATCTCACTGGAGGTCTTCCTCTTTTCTCTCTGACCTTCCACTTTACCAAGCATGATATCCTTCTCCAGTGACTGGTCTCTCGTGACAATATGTCTGAAGTATGAAAGACAAAGTCTGGCCATCTTGGCCTCCAAGGAGCACTCTGCGTACACTTCTTCCAACACAGACCTGGTGGTTCTTTTGGCAGCCCATGGCACTTTCAATATTCTCCTCTAATACTGTAATTCAAAAGCATCAATTCTTCCATGATCTTCCTTATTCACTGTCCAGCTTTTGCATGCATATGAGGTTATTGAAAATACCATGGATTGGTTCAGGCACACCTTAGTCTTCAAACTGACATCTTTGCTCTTTAATACTTTAAAAAGGTCTTGTGCAGCAGATTTGCCTGATGCAATACGTCATTTGATTTCTTGACTGCTGCTTCTATGAGTAAGGAGCTCTGGTAACGTAGTGGCTATGAATCAGGCTGAGAACCTTAAGGTCAGCAGTTCGAAACTACCAGCTGTTCCATGGGATAAAGATGAGGCTTTCTGCTCCTGTAAAGTTTTACAGCCTCGGAAACGCTGTACAGGGTCTCTATGAGTCGGGACCGACCCCACGGCACATAACCACCACTACCAGTTCTATGAGTGTTGATGGTTGACCCAAGAGGAATAAAGTCCTTGATAACTTCAATCTTTGCTCCATTGATAAGGACATTGTTTATTGGTCCAGTGGTGAGGATTTTTGTGTTTTTTTACATTGAGATGCAATCCATACTGAAGGCTATGGTCTTTGATCTTCATCAGTAAGTATTTCAAGTCCTTTTCACTTTCACCAGGAGTCTTACAAAGCTCTTTTTGGACTGATGATATATGCCTAGAGTCCAGCTGAAAGCACTCGGCATTAGCTCCATGGGTCAACAAATGTAGCTTCTCTAATTAAGTGCCTGGAGGCAGGCCCCCTGTTCTGCAGTGAAACACCCTGCCCCGAAGCATTCAGTTTTATTTCATTCTGTGAGGCAGGAAACCCATCATTCTGTCTCATGTTCTGAATCTTGGCTCTGCTGTCACTGCTTTGCTGATGTCACAGCTCTGATTCTTGGGCCAAGGAAGGTCATTGTAAGGATCTCAGGGTCCAAAGTACATGCTGTTCTCCTGACTGCTCTCTCTTGATAGTAGTGAGATGCCCCTGTTTCTGCTTCTCAGATTATCACTATTGTTGCTGTTGAGTGTCATCGAGTCGGTTCCGACTCACAGTGACACTGTATAGAGTTTCTGAGGAGCAGCTGGTCACTTTGAACAACCAGCCTTGTAGTTAAAACAGACCTTGCAATCGAGTTCTTATCTTATGGTGCGATATTAGGAATCATTTTAAACATAGGAAGATGGAAAAATCAACCAATCCCACATTAGAGTCCCATATACCCTATTTATATGATTCCAATCAGTAACTTGGTGGGAGTTACAGAGACTATGGCTAGAAGAGCCATACCAAGAACTTCACTGTACCACACTGTGTCAGGGTAAATTAATGCTTCCTTTTTTCTGTCTGGACATTTTGTTCATTTCACTAATTATTTCATTTACCATGTTCTGTTATGATTTCGGAGTTCTGCTGGGTGTGATGCTGTAGGATCAGCACTGGACTACTAACTGCAAGGTCAGTGGTTCAAACTCACCAACCACGCTTTGGAAATCCTATTGGTCGGAACCGATTCGATGGCACTTGACAACAGCATTATGATGTAGGGTTTCTTATGTGCAAACTCCTTGAGTGCAAAGCTCTGGTCTCCTCACTTTGGTCCCTCCCACGTTAGCTCTTCCACATTCTTTAAATTGCCATTGTCTGCCATTGCCACAGTTCTCACAACTACTGCTGAGCTTTCACCGTGTGCAAGGCAATGCATGGGGTCCTGGTGTGGCACTGTAGGATAAGCGTTGGGCAACAAGGTTGGTTTGAACCTTAAGATCTGTGATTCAAGCTCACCAGCTGCTACTCAGAAACCCTATACAAGGTCACTATGAGTTGTAACAGACTAAACGACACTTAACAACAACAACAAGGCAATATATGTCTTTGTGAAGGAAATGTGGTGATCTCTTTTTCTTTAGAACTTGGATATATAAAGGAGATAAACAGTAATTCTATTAATATTAGAAATGGTGATTGGTCGGTATTTCAAAAATATGCAATAGTTGTCAGAGTTATAAATCAGTGAGTAGACACTAATCAGTTTTTGGAATGCTCAATTCAGGGGTCTACATGTATTGAATGGAGAAGGGAAATAGAAGTCATTACCAGAAAACCCTATCCTACATAGTATTGCTTTGTTCCTTAACCAAACCCCAAAACCAACTGTTTGCCATCGTGACGCTGTATAGGGCTTTCAAGGAGTAGCTGGTGAGTTTGAACCAGCGACCTCATGGTTCAAACCAACTTGTTGTTCAGTGCTTTATCCTACAGTACCATACCAGGACTCCCAAAAGGCTAGGATTTACAAGGGTTCCCAACATTATAAATCTTTATTTATAGAAGCAGATAGTCTCCAGTAGGGAATTTTGGGCTGGACTAATGTTTGAAATCTTGAGGTATATGTTCAGCTCTTAAAGACTGAGTTTTTAAGAAAATGAGTAATAAATTATAGAAATTGAATTTCCTTATTCCAGAAATACACTGTTGACCCAAACTAACTAAAATTCTTCTCAAAATGGTCGTAGTTTACATTAACATTTTACATGCTGTAACTTTTTGACCCATAAAAACCTATAAAATAAGCAGTATTGAAAGTTTTTTACCACTTTTATTGTATATGAAGAACTCGTTTTGTTTCATTTGTTTTTTTTTTCTTCTAAGGCATACAAGAAGCAAATGGCAGAATCGGGAGTCTAGTCTAGGCTTTATAACCCTAGAATGTTGTTTTGGTTAAGTGCCGTCGACTCACTTCTGACTCATAGCAACTCTGTAGAGGGTTTCTGAGGAGCAGCTGATGGGTTTGAACTGCCAACCTTGTGGTTCCCAGTCCAGGGCTAATCCCATAGCGTCACACCAGGAGTCCAACCATAGAATAGAGTTCTTTTTAGTTCTGTAAATTACTGTTATCCTACAGCTCAATTGCTAGGTCTTTATTTCAAAGAAAAAGACCTATATATGTCCGAAGCATTTACCTATAAAATTTTACTTCTTTCTTATTCTCCATCAGTAGAGAAGCACCTCAGTGGCAGTACCCTTATGTACGCTCATTGTCTCCTGGTTTAGTTGTTAGGGGCTGTCAGGTTAATTTCAATCCACTCGGCTGACAGAGTAGCGCAGCTCCACGGAGTTCTCGAGACTCCAGTCTCCTGAAGCAGATCACCGTGCCTTTCTCCGGGGGTCAGATTGCTGATACTCTGGTTAGTAACCAAGTGTTTGACTGTTGTACAACTAAGGCTGATTGTTTATTCTCTGTTGTTGTTACTGTTGCTTCTGACTAATAGCAACCCTGTGTGCAAAAGAACATCCACAGCCTGCTCCTCACACTTGTTTTATTTAAACCCATGCTTAGCCGTTATGCCGGTCCATCTCCTTGGAGATCTTCCTCTGTTTTGCTGACCCTCTCTTTTATCAAACATGATATCCTTCTTGGGAAACTGATCCTTCCTGATAACATTTCTTTGTACTCTACCTGCTCTTAAAATTTGAGAAAATGTCAGATCTGTCTAGAAGAGCTTTGTTTTGTTTGAAATGATTCTGAATTCAGTCCATCATTTCATTATATAGAAGAGCTTCAGGTTCATGTACCTAGAAAACAGGAGAACAACGACCTCTGTGTCCACAGCTGCTCCCACTGAAGATGTGCAGTGCCTGCTTTTAGCATGGAGCTGAGGCTTCCATGGTGTAGGAGGGAGATGAAGTCACGCAGAAAGTCACAAAGTGGCTGCTCAAGCAGCCAAAAACAGACCTCTTGAACAACCCCCTCACATTTTTTAAAATTAAATGTTCAGCATAACTTGAAACATTAGTAGATTAACATGCCAGTACATTTTCTGCCTCATTGCACAAAGGTGAGCTCTAAGAATAAAATGCACTGTTTAAGTATTTTTTTTTGACATAAAATAATACAGATAAAAGCAGAACACGCCTTAATGCTAAAAAAATGTTTCTATTTTGAAACTGCGGTTTTAATTATTGATGGGATCCAGATGTGAGCTCTCACATACTCTGACACCAGTGACTGACAACCTTGGCTGTGGCCATTAGGAAACGTTGACAGATCTTAATATTCCAATGAAATGACAGGCTTCCATCATGGGTCCTGTGAGCTGTCCTGCAAGCAGAGGGTCCCCACCATTTCACTTCAGCGTTAGAGACCCATTAGTCATACCCATGAGGGCAGGATATGATAAAGTATCATGAATCATACCACTTTCCAGCTTTATGATAGAATGAGTGAAAAAATAATGCTTAGAAGTCAGGGTTTGCTAATTTTCTTGTGAGCTGTAGGAATTTAAACTTCCTGGCAGATTTCTCATTCATAAAATGGGATAATAATGCATTGTAAGAAATAAAAGAAGTCATATCTGTGAAAAACCACACCATATAGCTGGAGTTATATAAATGTGAATGTTATATAAATGTTATGTAATAATGTGAGCAATTATTTCACATGGACCTTTTATTTGAAAGTAAAAGTAGAACTGGAGGCATTTGAAGCTCAGCTCGTCGTCAGCATATAATTTAAGATCAGTATGGATGTCACGTCTCCTCATTTTTGACATTTAATAGAAGAGCTTAATAAAATGATAGAAGGGGTCCCAAGGTCAGAGGGAAATGGAATTTTCAGGCTTACTGATAGGTGCACTTCTCTAAGCCCACCTGCATGACAAAGTCAACCTGACCTGTAGATGCCACGCCCCTTTTAAGTTAAAGATCCACTAGTGACTTAGAGTTCCTTACAGTGTGAAAAATCGAAGAGCTTGGAATTAGTCTCAGAGTGGTGACCCATCTAATAGGACCTCAGAAGAAATGGAGCTTTCTAATAGCATTTTATTCCTGCTCTATCATTAGGAGCTCTGGTAGCAGAGTGGTTACGAATCGGGCTGCAAGCCTGAGGGACAGCCGTTCGAAACTACCAGCTGTTCCGCTGGAGAAAGGTGAGGTTTTCTGCTCGTAAAGGGTCGCTATGACTTGATGAGTGGGAACTGATTCCACCACGGCATGTAACAGCAGCAATCACAGGGTAATGTTGCTATCTTCACATTCTTAATCCTTCACCAGGTAATGTTTTATTCTGTTGTGTATAGGGTCCCTATGAGTGAGGACCAACTCAGTGGCACCTAACAATAACAACAATCATAGGGTAAAAATTAGTTGTTGCTTTTTAATAAAAGCTGTATATATATATATATTTAAATGTTTTGTTGTGAATTATGTGATAGTTTACATGTGAGAACATGAGTTTTACTTTCATCCTATAGTATATCATTTCATTGCCATGTTTACAATCCCCTCCATGCATCATCAAACAAACAGGCTATACCCTGCAAGCCTGCCCCCCAGTCATCAGCATACAGCCCTTCTCCCTCTCTAGGTCTAGAGTTCTCAGCTGCTCCATCTCTCCACTGCCTGGTCTCTGCCTCCATCTCTGGCGTCACAGTTTCTCTGAGTTAGGTTCCGCACTCTGCCCTTCTCCCTTGATAGTCCCAGGGGCCTTCACTCCTGGACTGCAAAGTTAATCATTCCCTTCCTTTTGATACAAACATCCACCTTTACATTTCCAACCCTCACAGTCAGTCCTGAGAACAATTATTCACTATTGTGCCACATGAGTGCTATACCCATTTCCTGTCATCAGCCCCACCCAGACATATTGGATACTACTCAGTGGAGATTCTATCTTCCTCCTTGCCCTCTGGATCTAGGTTCCCTCTTGAAAGCTTGTAAGCCAGTCACTTCTTGCCTTTGTATCCCCCTCCCCCTTCCATTTTGGGTAACCAATGTCCAAGTTGCCCATCTCTGTCTACCTTGTGTATCGAGGGGGTGGGAATGATCCTCAAAAAGCAATATTTATAAAATATCCAAAAATATTTTTAAATGCAAACAACTCAAAAAAGAGAAACGTATTCGCCTCATAATTCTGTTGCTTACTCAAAGCATTCTGTTGTAGCTCTTTCTTATAAACAAAAAAAAACCCTTTCTTTTGTTGAACTCCAATTTGGTTCTGTCAGAGTTGGTCTCCTTGGTACTGTTGGCATTTTTGATAATTCTTTGCTGTGAGGGGATGTCTCCTAAGCATTGTAGAAGATTTCACAGCATCCCTGATCTCTGCTATGAGATACCAATAGCTGTTCCCCCAACTGTGACAAACAGAAATGTCTTTAGATATTGTCAAATGTTCCCTCAGAGACCAAGTCACATCTGGTCTGGATGAAAGGAAGGTGCTCTGAGGAATCCCAGAGAACATGCGTTAATGCAAAGATAAGGGGAAAAAATAAAAGTTGTCATGTTTAAACTTGATATATTTAAACTTATAATGTTTAAGGGAGACAAGAAAAACATGAAACAGTAGGGCCAATATGACCACAAAGCATAAAGGGAGAGTAGTGAATTGGAAGCCAATAAGTAAGGAATGGTCAAGTGGCCCTTGAAGAAGTTGTCATGCTTTAAAGAAATAATGTCACAATATGCATTTATGTTTCTTGACTTTTAAATTAAATCCTTGTAACTGTTCTCCCTGGTAGGTATTAAATCTCCACTTCAAATATTTTATTGCAGCTATTAAAAAAACAAAACAAACATTCTAGAGATCATAAATTGGTTGCAGCCACACTTCTTCCCTCAAGGTTACCAGAGCAAGCTTCTTGATTTTCTTGTAGATGCTTTTTCTCACACTGCTTACACTAGGGCAGGGTTTTCCTTTAAATCACATCCTCTGACCTGCCAGTACTTGCTGTTTAATGAAGTTTGTTCTTCTACAGGAGTATAACTACATGATGAGTTTTGCACTTGAATTGGTTTTTAAGCCTCTTTTCCACGAAGAAGGTTATAGGTTAGGAGTTGGGTGCTAAACTCAAGATCAAAGGTTCAAACTTACATTGCTTCCTCTGGAGAAACATAAGACTGTCTGTGCTCTCATAAAGATTTACAGTCTCAGAAACCCTAGATAGGGTAGCTCTGAGTCTGAATTGACTTGAAGGCGGTGGGTGAATTTCCATGAAGAGGCCTATGCCTTGTATCATAGCTAAGTAGAGGTTTTAAAACAAGAATCTGTGGTTTTTATTGTTCGCAGTAAGGGAAAGACAAAGTGGTTTAAAGGAACATAGGAGGGTAGGACTTGTTGTCATGTGCCATTGAGTTGGTTCCACCTCAGAGCAGCCCAGTATAAGGCTTCTGAGGAGTGGCTGAGGGGGGTTTTGAACCACTGACTTTGTGGTTAGAGGTCCAGTGCTTACCCTTCAGCTCCACACCAAGACTGAGAGAGTAGTAGGACTGATGTCTTATTTATCTAGAGCTGCTGAAACAGATAAACTACAAATCGGTGCCTTTAAAAACAGATTTATTTTCTCACAGTTGATATATTTAGAAGTCCAAATTTGAGGCATCAGTTCTAGAAGGAAGGCTTTCTGTCTCTGTCAGTTCTGCAGGAAGATCCTTGTTCCTGTGTTCTTTGGTTCTTTGGAGCTCTTCCTGTGGCTTCGTATCTACCTTCCCCATTCTCTGCTTGCTTAATCTGTTTCTTGTATATCTGAAAAGAGATCTGTTCAAGACAGCACCCTAAAGTGATACAGTCTCATTAGCATAATAAACACATTCCCAAATGGGATTAGGCTTTATAACAGGGATTTTGGGAGGGACACAATTCCATAACAACTACTTTTATTACTCAATTTTTTTATTTGCAAGACCTTCTAAGATCTGACCCTGGTCTACTACTGTTACTGTGGATTTTCCTCTTTCCCTTTGAGAAACTCATTCTGCCCCAGACAGCTCTTGTCCTATTTGGCATCAGTAGTTTGGTTCTTGTCATTCCATACAAGTCTACCTTTCTCTAATAACCAAATAATAAGGAGCTCTGGTAGCGTAGTGGTTACGAATTGGGCTGCGACCCTTAAGGTCAGCAGTTCGAAAATACCAGCTGTTCCGTGGGAGAAAGATGAGGCTTTCTGCTTCCTTAAAGATTTACAGCCTTGCAAACCCTCGGAAACAGGGTCGCTATGAGCCAGAACTGACTTAACGGCACATAACTACCATCAAATATGATCTCAAACGTATTTCAAATCCAATCTCATCCATGAGGATTTTCCAGCCGCCTCACATTGGCATGATGCTGTACTATGAATCTGTGTATTAATGTTTCCCAAAGTGTGCTCTATGGGACACTAGATAGGAGAGATGCTCTATGATGTAGTGTATACTGTGGCGTGATTGTTGGTCTGACTGTCAGCAATTGTGGTGAGTGTTGTCATGTCGGTTCTGACTCAGTGGCCTTGTATAGAGTTTCCCAGGAGTGACTGGTGAGTTTGAACTGCCAATCATGTGGTTCCCAGGCCAGTGTTTATTCCATAGCACCACACCAGGATGCCAACTATTAAATATATATTGTTACCAAATACACCTTGCCGCAAGTCAACAGTTGACACATACCAACCACTCCTCAGAAACCGGATCCTGGTTCACTCTGAGTTAGAACAGACTGGATGGCACTTAATAACAACAGTAGCCAAAGCAGCTAGTGTTGTGTAGAATCCACCATGTTCTTATTTATGTTATTGTTAAATACCATCCTGTAGACTCTGATTCATACTGATCCTTTGCATAACAGAGTAAAACATTGCCTGGTCCTGTGTCTTCCGTCGTACGATTGTTATGTTTGAGCTGATTGTTGCAGCCATTGTATTAGCCATCTTATTAGAGGACTTCTTTTATGAAGACCCTCTACTTTGTCAAACATGAAGTCCTTTTCCAGGGACTGTTCCCCCTGGTGGTATCTACAAGTATGAGAGACAAAGTTGTGCCAGCCTGGCTTCTAAGGAGCATTCTGACTGTACTTCTTTGGAGGTAGATTTCTTTGTTCTGGTGGTCCATAGTACTTTCAGTATACTTCACCAACACCTTAATTCAAATTTATCAGTTCCTCTCCCATCTTATTCATTGTCCACCTTTCATATGCATATGAAATGATTGGAAATGCCATGGCATGGATCAGGCAAACCTTGGTTCTCAAAGTGACTTCTTTGTCCTTTAACATTTTGAAGAGATCTTTTGCTACAGGTCTGCCCCATGTAGCATGTATTCCATAAGCAATGATTATGGATTCAAGTAAAAAGAAATTGTGACAACTTCAATCTTTTATCTGTTTATCAGGTTGTTATTTATTGGTCCTGTTGGAGGATTTCTTTTTCTTTACATTGAGTTGTAGTACATACTAAAGACTGTATTCTTTGCACTTCATCAGTAAGTACAAGTTATCCTCATTTTGAGCAAGCAAAGTTGTTTCTTCTCCATATTGCTTCTTATTAATGAGTCTTCCTCCAGTCCTGATGTCATGTTCTTTTTCATACAATCCATTTCTCAGATAATTTGCTCGGTATACAGATTGAATAAATTTGGTGAAAGGGTACAACCCTGATATATACATTTCCTGAATTAAACCATACAGTGTTCCCTTGCTTTGTTCGAATGGCTGCCTCTAAGTCTATGTACAGCTTCCTCATGAGCACAATTAAGTGTCCTGAAATTCCCATTGTTTGCAATATTATCTGAACAGTAGAATACCTTTGCGAAGTCAATATAACAGAAGTAAATTTCCTCCTCGTATTATTCTCTTCTTTCAGCCAAGAGCCAGCTGATAACAACAATGACATCCGTTAACCTACTTTTCTCTTCTGAATTCAGTATGAATTTCTGGCAGCTCCCTGTTCGTATATTGCTGCAATTCTGTTTTTGAATTATATTCAACAAAATTTTACATGTGCGATATTAATTATATTATTCGATATTTTCCACATTCTGTAAGGTCAGCTTTCTTTGCAATAGGCACAGATATGGACCTCTTCCAGTCAGTTGCCCAGGCAGCTGGCTTCAAAATTTCTTGGCATAAACTAGTAAGTGCTTTCTGTGTTGTGTCAGTTTGTTGAAACATTTAAATTGGTTGTCTGTCAATTCCTGGAGGCTTGTTTCTCCCTAATGTGGAGCTAGCAGTTTTTTCCTTCTATACCATAAGTTCTTGATCATATGCTACCTCTGGAAACCATTGAACATTGACCAATTCTTTTTGGTACAGTGATTCTGTGTGTTCCTTTCACCTTCTTTTGATGTTTCCTCTGTTGTTTAATATTTTGCCCATAGAATCCTTCAGTATTTCAACTCGAAGCTTGAATCTTTTTTTTCGTTTTCCGGCTTGAGAACTGCTAAGCATGTTCTTCTTCTTTTTTTAATCTGAAAAATGTGTTTTATTTAATCTTTATTTTATTTATTTAATCATTTTTCTTATGTGAACTGAGTGATAGTTTACAAGGGAGAATATTGGCTTTACACCATCGTTTCATTGCAATGATTACAATCTTTTCTGTGCATCATCATTCAACAGTATTTGCTTCCATTTCCTCTAGTTATCTTTTGTTTTGTTTTTGTTTTTATTTTTGGTGGGGAGGATATACACAGAAACACTCAGGAATACATAATCATTTAAACAACCAAAAGGCACATTCTGCAAGCCTACCTCCTGGCCACCATCTCTCAGTCTCTCTCTTTCCATGAGTCTAGAGTCCTCAGCTGCTCCCTCTCTGCATGTCCTCATCTCTGCCTCCATCTCTGGTGTTGCTGCTTTTCTGGATAGGGCACCTCATTTTGCTTCTGCTCTTCTCACTTGATGGTCCTAGGGTCCTCTGTTTCTGGACTGTAAGGTTAACTACTCCCTTGTTTTTGTTACAGAACTCCTACCGTTACGGTTGTGACACTCGCAGTTAGTCATGATAGCAGTTACTCACTATTGTATCATAAGAATCTTATCCCCATCTCTTTTCACTAGACCCATCTAGACAGATGAAAGTTATTCAGTGGAAACTGTATCTTCCCCTCCACATTCTTGAACTACACTTCCTCTTGAAAATTTGTAAGCCAGTCACTTCATGCCTTTATCGCCCCCTCATTTTAGGTAGCCAATGTCTAAGTTGCCTGTCCTTATCTACCTTGTACACAGAGGGTATAGGATATACAGAGGAGGTAGATTCCAGTTCAGAAACCAGTTAAAATAACCAACTACACTACAAAAGTGGCAAGTGGGCACACTCCAGCGCCATCACTATCTGCGCAGTGTTGAGGATCGCCATGAATCAAATTCTCACCATAAAATAGATGCAAACTTTACTTTCTAGCGTGTCTAAGATCCTCATCACCAGCCATTTCTGTATGTTTCCTCTCTGTCCCTAACCACTCAGGGTTAGGTCACAAAATTCATTAAGGCTATTACCTGTTCTTGGAGTCCTGGTGTGGTGCTGTATAATAAGCACCAGACTGCTAGCCTTAACGTTGGTATTTCAGATCCACCAGCCATTTCTTGGAAATCCTATGAGTCAAAACTGACTCGAAGACCACAACACATACCTATTCTTACAGTTACTCCTTTATTATAACTGGAAACAATAAAAGCAAAGGATTCATTGGGAGAAGTCTGGGAGAGGTTGCCGAAAGAGACTTACTTAGCCACACCACACTTTGCTTGCCACCGCAGGAAGACCAAAAGAGAAGACTCCAAGGTCCAGGCTCCCTTAGTCACTGGGGCCACAATGGATGTTGTTGTTGTTGTTGTTAAGTGCCGTGGAGTCGGTTCCGACCCATAGCGACCCTGAACAGGGTTTCCGAGGCTGTAAATCTTTACAGGAGCAGAAAGCCTCATCTTTCTCCTGCGGAGCAGCTGGTAGTTTCAAACTGTTGACCTTGCGGTTCACAGCCCGATTCGTAACCACTACGCTACCAGAGTTCCTTATGGATATGCTTGACTAAATGCATATGCATTATGATGTATCATGTCCCTCATCTCAACCTCAGATTTGGGGTGCCACTACCTGGGTGGGGCTGTTGTTGTTGTGATTAAGTGCCTTGAGGTGGTTCCACCCCATAGCAAACCTGTATAGGATTTCCAAGGAGCAGCTGGTGAGCTTGAACTGCCAACCTTGTGGTTCAAACTGACTTTGCAGTCCAGTGCATTAACTGGCAGTGCCATACCAGTAATTCCTACTCATTTTCAAATGTGTAAATATTGTCTGGCTGTTATAGAAAACAAAGACACCTTGATGGCTGGGCAATCCCAACAAGACACAAAGACAAAACTCAGCTCTTTGTTCTGCACACCAACAACAATAAACACTTATTTATTCAAAACTTTATCATGAAATTGGGATGCACCATTTAGAAAGCAAATGGAATCTTGCATAAATTTGGTTTTAAACTCTTTCCTGACACAAAGATGAGTCCCACTTTATATGTTTTTAACAATATTTTTTCAGGTTTTAAAAAAGTATCATTGTTCCAAATTACAAGGGAATCAAAAAATAAAAATTGTATTAAAATAAGTCAGATTAACAAATTATTGTTTATAATTAAGTACAACATTAAAGTCATTTTATAATTCTTTTAGAAAAATAATTCTGAATTGCTCAACCAAGTTCTCAGTTTGAAATTTTAGGGAGACTTGCTGTTTTCAAAATAATGTTGAACTTAAATATATATAATTTTAGAAAGTAACTGGAGAGAATACAGAACAACATTTTATGTATATTTGCCTTTCATTTTTCATGTAGGGACCATAGACACTGTATCCATTAAAACCTCGAAATCTTTATGGTTAGTGAAACCATTTAATTCAGATTTATTAAATTAAGATTTTGCTGAAAATCCCATACCTGTCAGATAGGGGAAAACTTATCACATTCACCCAATTTTGAAGAGTAATAAGAGTAATTAAACATTGTGCACAAGCAAATTCCCTGAAATCATGGTCTAGCATACAGAGTGGACTGAAAACAGTATACTGTTTTCCTGATTAAAACCATTTTTCACATGCCAACCCTTTCTATAGGCAAGTGCAAGATCATTGGCCAAAAGTTATCTAAGTTTTATCTCTTTAGCGCTTTCACCTTCTTACCAGATCCCCACCCCTGTCAGTGTACCAGGTAGACTTCTTCCCACCCTCATTCCCAAGGATTCTGTGCTGTGATATGTGCATTTAAAACCCGTAACTGGGTAAACCAACAGCTCGTACAAAAAAATCTTTGACAATGACATGTTTTCCATTAACATGAGAGGAGGTGTTTTAAAGTTGCCCTTTTAGTAATCTTTCAAATGACTCTACTCTCATAGTGTTTATCACATGATAATGAAACATCAGTTTATATGTGGTTCATCCTTTGTGTAACAGTGATGGTCGTGGGTGGTTGTGTGACATGGAATTGATTCCGACTCATAGCAACCCTGTAAAGGGTTTCTGAGGATGGAAATCTTACAGGAGCAGAAAGCCTCGTGTTTCTTCTGTGGAGCTGCTTGCGGTTAGCAGTCCAGCTCGTAACCCACTATGCTACTCGAGTTCCTTTGTGTAACAGCAGGTTCTGTTTTATTGATTTTTATATCACATACCCAAACAAATGTCTGGCACAAAGAAGTTCCAGTTAAATGGCTTGGACTGCAGACTGACCTGCCTTCACAGCAGTCTCATGATCCTTACCTGGTCATATATGGGGAAAAGAAGAATTCTAAAACTGCCTTGATTTGCTGGCTCACATTGGGTCAGTACTTTACTCTGATTTCTCATTTACCCCATCCTTCAGTAGATATGTGTAAGATTCTTACATTTCTACTGGCATGTTAGCACTCCTGGTGTGGTGCAGTAGGATGAGCACTGGACTGCGAACCATAACGTAAGCAGCTCACATCCACCAGCTGCTCCTTGGAAACCCTATACTGGGTCACTATGAGTCAGAAGCAACTCAATGGCACTTAACAACAACAACATCAGAATTTTGGACTGTGCTCTTTTTTCTTTTGGTCACTGTTATTTTATGTGATAGTCTGCCCTATATTTTGTGCAATTCATTTTCATTAAGTACTCTTCATGTTGGAGTAAGATCATTGGGGTGCATTTTAGAAACTCTTCTTTTTATTTGAAACTCATGCTTTTGTTTAGTGTCATTGAACATAGACAGACATTCAGAGGACTTTGATAGTTTCCAAGCATTTTGTATAGTTTGGAAGACTAGGAGCCTAGGAGTTTACAGATTGATAATTGAGTTAGCACATGACTACTAAATAGCTGAAGTAAAGTACTTGACCTTACTGGATCTGCATGTTCTCACTTTTGAAGAGTTTGGAAAGAGTCTTATCTGGATACAATGTTGTTAACTCTGTGATGGTATTACAGAGGCAATCTCTAAAGCATTTGTTGAATGAATTAGGGGATTATTGAAATGTCTCTCTTTTTGAGTAGTCTTATAGAATTTAGATGTCAAGGAGCTCTGGTAGTGTAGTGGTTATGAATCGGGCTGCAAGCCGCAAGGTCAGCAGTTTGAAACTAGCTGCTGTTCTGCAGGAGAAAGATGAGGCTTTCTGCTCCCATAAAGATTTACAGCCTCGGAAACCCTGTACAGGGTTGCTATGAGTCGGAACCGACTCCACAGCACATAACAACAACAACAATAGATGTCAAATCAATACTTAAACCTGAAATATCACCTTTGTCAGTGTGTTAGTGGACAAGTACGGAGTCATGCCACATGTATGCTTAGTTTAGAACTACTATAACTTTGGTGCTCATCCCACAAAATGCCTTGTCAACCACTAAAGTCAGCATTAAACTTCACCAGCTAGTTAATTCTTGAAGATTCTACCAAAAGCTACTACAAACAATCTAAGGTACCATTCATGATATATAAACTACACATATATGCCATGTATATATACTGCAAAGGTTAAATTAGAACAGAACTCATTTTTCCCATTGACATTAACAAATGCAGAAGGCTGGAGAAAAGGAAGAAGACCTCCAACAAGGTGGATTGGCACAGTGCATTGGCACAGTGATGGGCTCAGGCTTAGCAAGAGTTGGGAGGTTGGCCCAGGACCTGGCAGTGTTCATTCTGTTGTGTGTAGGGTCTCCATGAGTCTTCAGTAATTTCCTTTGTTTATCGGAGTGCTAAGAGTTGGGCCTGCTCTTTTATGACACACTCACCTGTTTCCCCCTGATGCACAATGTTTGAGTTTAAAGTAGAGTCTTACTGAAAAATACATATGAATGATTTCATAATGGTGTCTGGTTTCTTTCTTTTACAGTAAATGCATCTATCATCTATTGTGTTCAAATGAAATAATGCTTATATACTTCTTTAAATACCCTTTTCTCTTTAGTCAGAATATCCTTTTCCAGATTATTAAGACTACCTGCTTGATTTTATTAGTGTACCAATAATTCCTGAGATTTT
The DNA here is from genome assembly GCF_000296735.1 of Chrysochloris asiatica. Taxonomy (NCBI): domain Eukaryota; kingdom Metazoa; phylum Chordata; class Mammalia; order Afrosoricida; family Chrysochloridae; genus Chrysochloris; species Chrysochloris asiatica. Next base: position 3,931,548 of record NW_006408547.1, on the reverse strand, counting down.
CTTTGCCCCTTACTTAGCTGTTGAAGATAAAGCATATCATGTCTGCTATTTCTGAAGCTACCATTACTAACAGACATGACTTACCCACTGAAGGAAAGTGAATATTTAGAATAGCTATGTTGTTGCTGTTGTTAAGTGCAGTCGAGTCGGTTCCGACCTATAGTGACTATACATAGTGTTTCCGAGGAGCAGCTGGTGAGCTTGAGGTTCAAAGCAACTTTGCTGTTCAGCACATTTACTCACAGTGCCACAACATCAGGACTCCAGAATAGACATGGGTGCTGTTTTTAAGTATTTTCAATATGAAAAACCAGAAAACTTTTACTAAAACAACTAAAGTTCTCTTAAATACTGAGTATCAAGAAGTGTGTTCAAATACAGATTATATTCTCACCTATTAATTTATAAATATTAATTGTAAAGATGTATATTATACATTTATATTACCGAAATACTATTTTAATTGTTCCATGTACTGGGCTTCCACTCATGATTTCTTTTGAATAATCAGTTCAATGTAAAAGAAAATTTTGATTTGTTCTTGAAAAACATTTATGGAGAATGATGGAAACAATACAATTCATCAGTATTAGCCTAACCCATTGTCAATCTCTGAAAACCACTAGTACTAAATAAATCATATAAGAAAAAAAAATTTGGTGGAGGAAACTCTGTCTCCAGGCTCAGATTTAGAGAAAGACAGGCTCTTTCTAAGAAAGGGTACTTGGCTTATTTTCTGCTACATCATTTCCATCAGTGGAAGGATAAATGGGATTTTGCATTCTGATTACCATCTCTTTTGTACCAGTTGGGGCTATGAAGATGAACTATGATGAGATCTCAAATTAGCATCAGGAAGAGATAACCAAATCTGGAACAGAAAAACATTTGCAGAGGAATGGCCAAATCTAGAGAGAAACATTTATATAGTATTAGATTGATTACTTGTAAAATGGAACATTAAAAAAAATAATAAACGAATATGCAGTCTTTAAAGAAAGCACTGGGAAGCAATAAACTCAGCAATTCTATAAAGATTTATAACATTTTATTTATCATCTTTAAAATTTGTGTTTTATGTACCTCAATTAATGATGGCAATGTACATTTTGATGCATTCCTACTGGTGGTAGTGATCCTGCACAGGGTTTCCAAGGCTGTAAATATTTATGGGAGCAGAACGCCTCATTTGGTAGTTTTGAAAAGCAGACCTTGTGGTAAGCAACCCACTCGTAACCCACTATGGTACCAGGGTTCCTTACATTATTACTTTGTTGTTGTTAGGTGTTGTTAATTTGGTACTGACTCATATCAGCTCTATTCACAACAGGATGAAACACTGCCAGGTCCTATGCCAAACAATGCCTCGGACATCAGTGTTTATGGATTCCATTTCATTTCAAGCCAAAATGTATCCAGCTTTATTAGAGATACTTTTTACAAACAACCATGGTATTCCGGTAGGGACATGAGTAGACAGTTTTTAATTGTATACAATAACTTTCAAACTCCCTTCTTCAGTGCAGTACCAAAATAAGAAAGCCACGACAAAACCAATGAAGACTTCATCTGATGCTCTGAACAGGGAAAGTTTAGAGTCAGGGTTAGCATTTCACATTCAGCATGCTGTTGAACAAATTTTCATGAACCAAACCTGATCTTCAGAAAATGGAATGAAAATGGCAGAATTACCAATCTGAAGACCCACAATTTAAAACAGAGGAACCACTGCTCTTTTGAGGGAAGCCACTGATATGGAAGTGAAGAGGACTTTAAACATTTACTGATGAAGACTAAAGAGCACAGCCTTCAGTATGGATTACATCTCAATGTAAAGAAAACAAAAGTCCTTATCACTGGACCAGTAAACAACATTCTTATCAAGGACTTCATTCTTCTTGGATCAACTATCAACACTCATGAAAGCAGCAGTCAAGAAATCAGACGACATATTACACTAGGCAAATCTTCTGCACAAGTCCTTTTTAAAGTGTTGAAGAGCAAAGATGTCAGCTTGAGGACTAAGGTGCACCTGATCCAAGCCATGGTGTTTTCAATAACCTCATATGGATGTGAAAGCTGGACAGTGGATAATGAAGATCATAGAATAATTGATGCTTTTGAGTTATGGTGTTGGAGGAGAATATTGAAAGTGCCATGGCTGCCAAAAGAACCAACAGATCTGTTTTGAAAGTGTGCAGCTGGAGTGCTCCTTGGAGGCCAGGATGACCAAACTTCGTCTCTCATACTTTGGACATATTGTCAGGAGGGAGCAATCGCTGGAGAAGGATATCATGTTTGATATCCTTCCTCTTTGGGAGGAAGACCCCCAAAGAGATGGATTGGCCAAGTGGTAGCATCAATGGACACAAGCGTGGCAATAGTAGTGAGGTTGGCCCAGAATTGGGCAGTGTTTCATTCTACTCTGCATAAGTTCGCTATGAGTCAGTACCAACTCGATGGCAATAACAACAACTGAGATGGCATCACTGGGAAGTCCAGATTGCCTGACACATGAATAACCAGTTTTCTGAGGTCAGGTACCAACAAGTCTCTGAGTTTATGGGAGTCAAGTCTATGCTTAAGGCAGAAAGGGAGAAGAGGATATGAAGATGTAAAAACTAGTTGCACTTTTTCCACTCCATGTGGAATTTGTGCCAAAGAGGCTAATGTGTGCAAATGTCAGGGAATCCCTCCTCCTGGGAGTCAGCTTTGGAGACATTGTATTACTGAAAGTGGTTCTTTCCTGAAAATCAATGAAGTGGTTTGTGTGCTAAGAACGTATCTTAACAAAAAACAGTAAAAACAAAATTTGCATTTTTATAAAACTTGATTAAAAAATAGCATAACAAACCGTACAGTCACCAGAAGTCCAGTTATCAAAAATGTACACACTTTCACATGGCATATCCAACCCCTTCAGCTTTCTGTGCCTGGCCTGTTTTGGCATCTCTGTTTTCTGCAGGGCCATTCCCATACTAGCTAGCATCAGTTTCCCCCTTTTCCTTTTGAGTGCCTTCTCTCCTTTCTTTGCTGGGCTTAGGTTCTGGCTTTGGAGGAGCAGGTTTAGCAGACAACCTTTCGGATCTCCTCAGAGGTTCATCCTTCCCTTGGCTTTATCTCCCTTAGCATCCCCTTCAGCTTTGCTCTTGGGCGTCGTGGATATGGCAGTGGGTCACAGGCCCTGGACGCATCGATGCAGTGACTTGCGGGCTTTGATCAATCTGGGGGTGTTCTCATCTCTTCTTTACACTTCCTCCATTTCATTTTTGGCAGATTTCAATATTCCTGGATTCATACTTGGCCCACTCAATCTTCTGATTATTAATTGATATTTACAGTTGTTTCCCTTTATTTGGAGTTGTGCCCCATCAGCAAATAAAGGTCTTGAAAGCTTTATTCTATTTACAACATCATGGTCAACTCTACTTTGAGGAGGCAGCTCTTCTTCAGTTGTATTTTGAGTGCCTTCCAACCTGAGGGCTCATCCTTCAGCACTCTATCTGACAATATTCTAGTGATCTTCATCATGTTTCAAAGTTCAATATTCTGTGCTGATAGTATTCCACTATATTCATGAGGTTTTCGGTGCCTAGCTATTTGGAAGTGGTTCTTTATTTCTTCCTAGTCTGTCTTTGTCTGGAAACTCACCTGAAACTTGGGTGACCCTGCTGTTATTTAAACTACTGACAGGCATAGCTTCCAGAATCACAGCAACATGCAAGCCACCACAGTACAACAAACTGACAAATGAGTCATGGTACATCTCTACTAGTACTTGTGAATTGTTGTTATTAGGTGTCATCAAATTGGTTCTGACCCCTAGTGACTCTATGTACAATTGAATGAAACACCACCCAATCCTGTACCATCCTCACAATTGCTTGGACCCATTGCTGCTGCTACTGTGCCAAAGCATCTCATTGGAGGTCTTCCTCATTTTTTCTGCCCCTCCATTTTACCAATCATGATGTCCTTTACCAAGGACTGGTCCCTCATGGTAATATGTCTGAAGCATGAAAGACAAAATCTGGCCATCTTGACATCTAAAGAGCATTCTGGTTGTACTTCGTGTAATGTAGATTTGTTTGTTCTTCTGGCATTCCATTTTACTTTTCAATATTCTTCTCCAACTTCATAACTCAAATGCATGAATTCTTCTATTGTCTTTCTTATAAATTGTCCAACTTTCACATGCTTATGAGGCTATTGAAAATATCATGACTTGGGTGAAGTGCACTTTAGTCCTCAAAGAGACATCTTTTCTTTTGAACACTTTAAAGAGGTCTTGTGCAGTAGACATGCACAATGCAATGCATCCTTTTACTTCTTGACTGCTGTTTCCGCAAGTGTTGATGGTAGATCCAAGCATAATGAAATCTTTGGCAATTTAAATCTTTACTCCATTTATCATGATGCTATTTATTGGTCCAGTAGTGAAGATTTTTGTTTTCTTTTCACTGAAGTGCCACCCATACCGAAGGCTGTGATTTTTGATCTTCATCAGTATTTTAAGTCCTCTTCACATTTAGCAGGCAAGGTTGTATCATCTGCATACCACAGATGTATGTAGTCCTGTACATAGATCATGAGGCAGACATTCGGATTGAACAAGAAGACAGTGAACAGTTTAAAATTGGGAAAGGTGTACTCCGGGGCTGTATTCTTTCACCATGTTTATTCAATTTGTATGCTTAGAAAATAATCAAAAAGTTGAATGATATGAAGAAGATCATGGCATCAGGATTAGAGGAGGACTCATTAGCTACCTGTGATATGCATACGATAGATACATTGTTGCTTACCGAATGAAGAGGACTTAACATATTTACTGGAGAATATCAATGACCACAGCCTGCAGTATGGTTGCACCTCAGTGTAAAGAAAGCCTGTGAATTAGTGGTTGAAGAAATCATCAGGGCAATGTTGTTGCTGTTGTTGTTTGGTGCCACCTGTCTCCTGTCGGTACTGACTCATAGCAACCCTATGCACAACAGAAGGAAACACTGCCCAGTCCTGCGTCAACCTCACAATTACTGCTATGCCTGTGCCCACTGCTGCTGCCACTGTGCCAATCCATCTCATTGCGGGTCGTCTTCATATTTCTAACTTTCCACTTTGCCAAACACGATATCCTTCTCCAGGGATTGGTCCCTTCTGATAGTATATCCAAAGTACAAGAGACAAAGTCTGGCCATCTTGGCTTCCAAGGAGCATTCTGGCTGTACTTCTTCTAACAGAGATTCGTTTGTTCTTTTGGCAGTCCGTGGTAGGTTTAAAAATTATTGAGACATTACCAACTTGCCACTTTTTCGCCATATTACGCTGGCATTTTAACATTCATCACTGAAGTCAAATCCTTATGCCATGTACCTCTCACTATCTTTTCGGTGCTTTAAAGACATCCCAGCACACTTTGTTCTCCATCTGTTTTGTTTTTATTTCCAGCAGAATAATTAGCTCTAGAAAAATCTTCCTCCTTGTAAATACCTGAAAACAAATCAAGGAAAATATGAAAGCTATCCCTAGTTATTAGGACTTGTCAGACACCCGCAATGACTAGGGTAGAGTGTGCTTGTTTATTTTGGAGCGGTGTCTTTTCACTCTTTTTTCTTTCGTTCGTTTTTTTTTTTTTTTCCCCTAAGAGTAAAACAGCTGTTGACGATGGTGGTATTCTCAAGCATGAGTCAAACACAATGCTTTGTAAAGACAGCAACCAGATCATATCCTATTTTTACCACAGCGCTACATTTGCTAAGAAGGGACACAGTGAATACATGATTCTTACAAGATTTAATATCAGTTTTGTGAACATTATTGTGCTGGATGATTTTACGATAGACATATTGTAAAGAATCTAAGTGTGGTCTAGATTAACATAAATACTTTGGTCAATTTGCAGCACCTTGTCAAGATGCTGTAACAGTACTTTGTATGTTAACTTATCTTTTTATAGCCATTTAACTTAAAAAAATGTTATGTATGTCAAAATGGAGTCCTGGTGTGGTGCTGTGGTTAGACTGCAAAGTCGTTTGAACTGCAAGGTCGGTGGTTCAAGCTCACCATTTGCTCCTTGGAAACCCTATACAGGGTCACTATGGGTCAGAATCGATTCGACGACACTTAACAACAACAACAAATGGTGCTGCAGGATAATGTGCTGAACAGAAAGGTCCGTTTGAACCACAAGGTCGGCAGTTCAAACCCACCAGCCACTCATTGGAAACCCTATACAGAGTCGCTATGGGTCAGAACCAACTGGACAATAGACAACAACAAAAACAACAAATTCTTATTAACCATTGAAATTTCTCATTCTTCTAATATATGCCTACTTTTTTTCCCCAAAGAGAGTCAATAGAACAAAATGGCCCATGGTTAAATGTGAGCATGTTTTGATTTTTCTTCTCAGATTTAAAGAAAACATGTGATATCTACATATCTTGACTCAGCCACCATTCTAAATTTGGAATTTTGTCATTTTAAAAACCTTTCCCCAGAAAAAAGCCTGTGTGCCCTCTAGTGGTAGACACATAAATTTACGACACTAGCTTGAGAAAGCAAGCCTGATGATTCAGCATCCAAATAACTATAAAGAATAGCGCTAACCCATAAGCATGTACGTCAAAGAAAAGTTGTTATGTAATTGAGTTTGATAGCATCACAATTAATGTATTGAAATAATATATTCACCGCTTTCTGGTTAGAGAAGGTTCTTGATCATGAAAGTATTTCTTCTGGTGATATTTGTTGTTAAGTACCGTGGAGTCTGATGATATTTATGGCCAGTTAAATGTGCTCCTTGGAAACCCTATACAGGGTCGCTATGGGTCGGAACCAACTCGATGGCACTTAACAACAAATGTGATTCTATGAGAAAATATAAGCGTTTTTTTTTTTATTTTAAGTATTTTCTCGTCATGCAGTCAGCTCTATGAAAGCTTTTCGAAACCACTGATGTCGTTCATAACTATGACCTGTTTCTTTTTTTTGTACTGATGGATGCGCTGGAAAAGATACATGAAAAGAGGAACTCTTGTTTAACAAAATGGTTCTGAGAAAACCACACCCAAATGAAATGGATCTTGGCTTCCTGGCTCTCTTAGACATGCACCACATTGATGCTCAGTCAACCTCTCCTTGAAACTTCAGCTGTCTTCATTTAAAATCTCCATTTACTTACATGGTCACAGTTCATTGGTCCCAAAATGGGTTCCTTTTTCAAATCAGGGAGCACTGGTGTGGCACTAATGGTTAATGCACCAGACTGCAAAGCCTTTTGAACTGCAAGGTTGGCAGTTCAAGTTCACCAGGTGCTTCTTGGAAACCCTAAACAGGGTTGCTATGAGTCAGAAACAATTTGACGGCACTTAACAACAACAACATTGAAACCAAACCAACTAGAATCCTCTCCTGAAATTTTTGAAACTAAAATCTGAACAAAGAGAATAAGGCCTGGTATGGAGCTACAGGATAATGCACAAAGTCAGTTTGAGTCCCAAGGTCAGCAGTTCAAACACACCAGCCACCCCTTGGGAACCCTTTACAGGGTCGCTATGAGTCAGAACCAAGTAGATGGCACTTAATAACAATAAAAATGGCACAGCAGGATAGAAGGCTCTATATCACATGTTTTCTGGGAATTGTTGGTGGTCATGCTGTACAGGGTCACTATGAGTTGGAACCGACTCCATGGCATATAACAACAACAACATGCTAACCCCCAGATTTTAGTAAGGTGTAGTCAGTCAAAGATGGTCCAATCAGAGCCATGTATCTGGTTCCCACCCTTGCATTTTATCATCTCATAAATTCCTGTTTTTCTTGGGCTACCTTGAATTTGAGTTTGATTTCTCTCGCTTTTCTCCAAACTAATATATCAGCACAAGGGCAGTGGTGGCGTAGTGGTAGAATCCCTGCCTTTCCTGGAGGAAACCCATATGGAGTGCTGGTGTGGCCCTGTGAGTTAATGCACTGGACTGCAACAGCAACTTGAACCACAAGGTTGGCAGTTCAAATTCACCAACTGCTCCTTGGAAACCCTATAGAGGATCTCTGTGAGTCAGAACTGACTCGAAGGCACTGAACAACAATAGTGGCAGAAACCCAGGTTCACTTCCCAGCCAATGCACCTTGGTATCTCGTACACACACACCACCAACACGTCAGTGGAGGCTTGGTTGTTTCTATGATGCTAGTCAGATTTCAGTGGGTTTTCAGACTCAGATGAAGTAGGAAGAAAGGCCCAGCAAATGACTTCTGAAGTCAGCCAATGAAAAACTTATGGCTCTCCATAGTCAGATCCTCAGCCAATCATGAGCATGACACAAGAAGTTGTGCAAGGGATCCCCATGGGTTGGGGGTCAACTCACTGGCAGCTACCATTGAGGATAGCAGAATAAAATGACAGGGTCTGCCATCAATGTTTATTCTTGAGTGTTATTATGGTACAATCTGTAGATGGAGATTGACAGACAAGTTGGAGGCAGAGTTTCTGCAAAAGTGATAAACAGTATCGCTGGAACCAAAAGGATGGCATATCACATACCTATTAGGGTAGTTTATAGAAGCCAGTTTTCGCTAGTTTCTCCTTAATTATAAATAAATATAGCCTTTTTTGGGGTCCTGGTGTGGCTCTGTAGCATGAGTACTCAATTAAAGGTTTGGTTTAAACTGCAAGGTTGGTAGTTCAAACTCACCAGAAACTCCTCAGATATCTATCTTAGAGGTTATGCTGAGTCGGAACCAACTGGACCGCACTTAACAACATCATTGCTGTTGTTGTTAACTGCCATCGAGTTGTTTCTGACCCATAGCAACCCTGTATAGGGTTTGCAAGGAGCAGCTGGTGAGCTTGAACCACCAACCTTTCAGTTCAAATGACTTTGCAGTCTGACGCATTAGCCCACAGCGCCACACCAGGACTCAATATCCTTCTTTAAATACCTTGAGTCTTTGTATTTTGTCAACTTACCAAAACTACATAAGTCTAAAGGATACGCACAGTGGAATTAATTCACATGGAGTATGTTACCTGTTCCAAGTAATTTTCAGCCTGGTAAAAATTGTAATCTCTAAAATTGTGGTGCAGTTATTTTGAAGTAATTTTTGAAAATAGGGGATGTAGATTCTAACAATCTTTGCCTGGATTTGAGGCATGTATCTAATTTTTTGTCTAGTAAACAGAAGGCATTTAACACGTTTTAATGAAGTTAACTAACAATGCTAATTCATGGTTTTTGAATACCTCCTATACTGTATCTGAGGCACTGGGTGGTCACTTGTTGTATGCCCAGTTATTTCCGCTGAGGGACAAATGCCTGAGATTCTTATCCTCTGTCCTGCTCAGATCATTATAGGGCTGCTTCAACTAATGAGACCCCAAAGAAACTGATGCTTCAGTAAGCACAGGGTCCTCTACTGATGCCCACTCCTATTGCTCTCTAGCCTTGGACTTAGCGATCCAGCTCTCCACTGATACCTCCACGTAAGCATGCAAATACGTTTCCGTAATTCCCATTGAATAACAGACAAAGAGAGATTATGGAAGTGTCTGGTGATAATGAAGAGAGATGGACAGTAGGAAGAATGACTTGGAGCTGTTATTCTGTTTTATTAGGATTTCTATTTTTCACTTTGAAACTGGCCTCCACTTTCCACCATGAGAAGTTCTCAGCATATTTATTGCATCTGATCATACTAAATTCTAGTCCTTGGCCAAGTAATTTTCTCCCTCAGCACCTACATTTTCCCAGGACTTACATATCACTGACTGGCATTGAGACCATCCATTTTTTTTGACACAATCTTATCCCACCAGAAGAATGTGAATTGACCATAACACAACAATTTATCAACTGTATGTTTCCAACTTTGTGTTATCAGAATTGAAGGCTACAGATGTATGATGACTAAGCAGTTCATTCACTCAAGAAAGGTATTTTGAGAGTGAAATGAAGAACAACTAATAATTACTGCAACACCGTACATGAAAGCTGTGATGTATGTTCTCCCTACAAATTGGGAATGTTAGCAATCCAGAGAAAATGAGTTTACACCAAAACTAGTTTCCAGGGACTCCTCATCTACTGTTCAAGAAAAGATTGGGGTATAGTCTTAAGCACTAAACATATGACCAAAACCCTTGACAGTGTATTATTTTATTATGATGGAACAATCTAGATCTTAAAATAGCTCAAACTATTTTAATTGCTTGTTCATCCAGAGTTTGACTCTAGGGGATAAGGCTGCAATTACTTTGGTGAAATTTGGGCATAAATTTGACTTTTAACTTTTGTCAGTTATCTTGATTTGGTTTCCAAAAAGGAAAGATGTCTGAGATGGGGTTGGTCCATCATAAATCCAGTGTAACTTCTGGAAACACGTTACCACTGACAGTTTATTAGCCTGGTACACACACAGTAGGTGCTGAAGGAATGATTGTAAGGACACATTATTCCGCAGTGAAGCAACCATAATGCATTAGTACCCAAAACATAGCATATTTCAGAAGTGACCCCATTGCTGCTTCTAAAATACAATGGACAGAGTGGCCTAGTTTCTGGTTCTTACCACTGTCACAAATTTTTTAAATGATGTTTGACTTAATAACCTAATGTCCCAGCTTTTGTCCCAGCTTTGATAAAGACTACAGGGCTACTCAATTGGCCTAACAAAGAGCTAGGACAGAATGATCCTGAACAATTGTTTTCTTTTTCCTAAAATTAACCAAACATATACTAGCTAGTTAAGAAGCAGAGGACATGCTAGTTTTTGTTTGTTGGCTCACTGGAAGCAATACATTTCAACCATCTTTACTTTGAATTACTTTATGGGTTCAGTCTGGTGGATTTCCTTATCACTCTCAGTTTGGGGGTTTTGTTTGTGAAATGTATTTGGCTGGTTTGCAGGCTACTTGAGAGGAGGCTTGCTGCCTGTGTTGATCCTAGGCGAACTAACTCTTCCAAGAGAACCATTCTGGTTGCTATAGTGCTATTTGCAATTTAAGCTTTTGGAGTAGAGGAGATTATTTTCAAAGCAATTCTGTGGGTGTATTGGAACTGATTATTTCTGTGGCTCTTCCCCCACCCTTTTCTTGGTAGATATGGGAGGCAGTATGATGTAATGGTTATGAACATGACCACTACTCATCTGTCAGTTTGTCGTACTGTGGTGACTTGTGTGTTTCTGCAATGCTGGAAGCTATGCCTTCAGTATTTTAAATACCAACAGGCTCACTCACAAGGAGAGGTTTCAGCCGAACTTACAAACTTGCAGTTTGCAGTGTCCAGTTCAAAAGATGGCAACAGTTTCATTTTGTTGTGCTGGAGGTCTGCTGAGTTAGGGCTGGCTAGATAGCCCCTGGAAACAGCAACACAAACTCATAATGAGACCACCTGGGTTTGCTCGACTATTTATGGTGTGACCTTGACATGTCATTTAGATGTGTTTCAGTTTCATCGTGTCTAAAATAGGTTGTTGTTGTTGTTATGTGCCGTGGAGTCAGTTCCAACTCATAGCGACCCTGTACAGGGTTTCTGAGGCTGTAAATCTTTATGGGAGCAGAAAACCTTATGTTTTTCCTGTGGAACAGCTGGTAATATTGAACCCCTGACCCTGAGGTTCGCAGCCCGATTCGTAACCACTACGCTACCAGAGCTCCTTCCACTAAGTAGGTAGTACCTACTTAATAGGTTTGCTTTGAAGATTGTTGTTGTTGTTAAGAACCGTTGAGTTGATTCTGACTCATAGCAACATCACAGAGGTTTTCCAAGGAACAGCGGGTGAGTTTGAACAACCAATCTTGTGGTTTAATGACCACCCTTGCAGTCCAGTGCTTTATCCTACAGCACCAAAGATTACAAGGTCTAAAATAGCATGTAATGCTTATTCTAGTGTCCAGAGTCTAATATGTACGGGATAAATACTAGCTACCACACTTCACATTACAAAAATGAAGGATATTTTTGACAAAGTATAAAATGGCATAGAATGAAACATTTAATTAAAAACGTATTATTAGCAGCTAAAGAGTCCAGGGCCATAATGTGAAATATGTTACTTTGGGAAATGTTTTTATCTTTAGGGATCAAAGTTCTGCAAAACAAATGCAAGGACACATGAAATGTATGTGAAAGGATTTGTTGCCAGATTTTGGTTTAAAATTCTACTAGGATGGGCTCTGAATCCCACACGAACCTTTTATAGGCAGATTTCCAAATCTCATAGACCGCACTATACTGTGTTGGTAGTTTGTTGCTGGTCCACGTTGTTGGCCATGTTTGTATAGACCACACTGTAGAAAGGTCATTAAGAGTCCTTAGGATCTCGTCATTTTGAACTTCTTTTATGCAACTTGTAATAAAATCAACTAATCTAAGGAAGTTTTCATGAAAATTCAGAAGTTAATAAAGATAAGGCTTTACCATAATTGCTTTCCGCAAATATGACATTTGTCCAGATATAGACGCTGAACTGTCTGAGATTTCCCACCATGCACATGGATTTAGTTGTGATGGCTGCCCTGATGCCAGATCTCAAGTTTATCTGATGAAAGCAAGACTTTTAACCAAAAAGAATGTCTTGTTTATAAAAGGAGGTGAAAATTTTTTTCTAGTGTATATAGACAGCTTCTAGGAATTTTTTTTTTTTTGGTTATTTCTTTATTCAAGGAAATTTGGCCTGAGGATGCATTGAAGAGGTTTGAGTTTCAGAATCTAGATAGGCTTAGGAAAATGTGTACCAACAAGGCTTGTTTCCCCATTAAATTTTTCAAATTATTAATTTAAAAGCAACTTTGTTGAAAGATCACTCAGGCATTATGTTCACATTCCTCCATTCAAATACTAATTCAATCATAAGTAAAGAAAATGTAGTTTTAGTATGGTACCCCAAACAGCTATTTATCACTCAAAGCCTTTAGACACCAGGGTGATTCGTATGATTTCCTTTGTTTTGTATAAGACCATATGTCTTAAACAGGCTACCAAAGAACTGATGCTCATAATGCTTTAAATATTGGCTTATATGGCATTGTATGTGTTTGGTTGTATGGAGACACTAATTGTAGACACCACTTTGCTGTCCACTATATCTGATTGGTTTAAAATCAGGAAAGGTGTGTGCCAGGGTTGTATTTTTTTTACCGTACTTTTTCAGTATGTCCACTGAGCACATAATCCATGAAGTTGGATTACATGAAGAAGAACATGGCATCAGGATTGGAGGAAGACTCAGTAACAACCTACGATATGCAGATGATGCAACCTTGCTTGCTGAAAGCGAAGAGGACTTAAAATATTTACTTAAGAAGATCAAAGACCACAGCCTTCAGCATGGATTACACCTCAAGGTAAAGAAGACAAAAATCCTCACAACTGAATAAATAAATAACTTCATGATAAATGGAGAAAAGATTCAAGTTGTCAATAACTTAGTTTTGCTTGGATCCACTATCAACATTCATGGAAGCAGCAATCAAGAAATCAAATAACATATTGCATTAGGCAAATCTATTGTGCAAGACCTATTTAAGTGTTCATGAGCAAAGATGTCAGTTTGAGGATTAAGGTGTGTCTTATGTAAACCTTGGTATTTTCAATAGCTTCATATGCATGTGAAAGTTGGACAGTGAATAAGGAAAACTGTGGAAGAACTGATGCATTTGAGTTACGGTGTTGGAGAAGAGAAATGCTCCATAGAGATTTTATATCACATACTTCAGACATTTTATCAGGAGGGACCAGTCCGTGGAGACGGACATCACACTTGGTAAGGTGGAGGGTCAGCTAGAAAGAGGAAGGTCCCCAATGAGATGGATTGGTATAATGGCAGCAGCAGTAGACTCAAGGGTAGTGATTGCGAGGATGGCACAGGACCGGGCAGTGTTTCATTCTGGTGTGCAAAAGGTCACTATCAGTCAGAACTGATTGAATGGCACCTAACAACAACAAATATCTGATTATCTCTCAGGGCAGAAAGGTAGCCTGCCTGTATTGTGCTCTTGAACACACTCTGAATAAACTCCCAGATCTGGTCAAGTGATGCTTGGTTGGAGATCTTTCACAAGGACTGGGAAGACTTAAGGAGGCATTAAAGATTAACTGAAATAACCCGGAGCTTAATTAAACACCAGTTGTTTCTCACAGCCTCTTCTCTGCTATGCCCCACCTGGCAGAACATTCAGGTATTTAAATATACCTGCAGTTTTCTGCTGAGATTTTAATCTGCTTGCTAGTAGCAACTATGTCTTATGCGTCTGTGTTTGATAATCTGTGACTAGGTCAGTGCCTTGTTCAAAGTTTACAGACAACATGTGTGTATTATTGGAAAATGACAAATGAAGTTGGTTTTTAACTTACTGCTTCTGTTTTAGGATGGTTTGGACTTGCTTTAGTGTGCATTTTACAGAAAGATCAAGGGAATCAAAAATATGTCAGGTTTTCCAGATTCATGCACAGAGCCCACTCCTGTGCACAGCAGAGCTGATCCTTGCTCTTGATGTGGACAGTGAACCTCTGCATGCAGAAACCAGGCGGTACATCAATGAGCCAAGTGAGTTGTATGACAAACAGAAGTTTGAAAACTGTTTTTAATGGTGTGGTGCTCTGGGCTAATGTGCTGGACTGCAAGTTGTTTGAACTGAAAGGTCATCTCACCAGCCGTTCCTTGGAAACCCTATACAGGGTCACTATGAGTCGCTGCCAACTCTACAGCGCTTAACACACCCATGAAACCATTAAATAATTAATGCTGCCTTGTTTAAGTCAATTGTCAGTTAACTATTAAATGATGAAAAAATGTTGGGATTCTTAACTAGGGTATCAACTATAAATAATAATTGATATGTTAGAATAACTATTAATTAAATGATAAAAATATTGGGAACTCTTGACTAGATTATCAACTCTGTAATCAATAATAGATATTTCCTTGAGAAATGTTACCTTCTCAGTTTCCATGTCTATAAAAGTCTCATACTTTAATATTCTTTTATTTTTTTAATGTTTTATTGTGAATTATGTGATAGTTTACATGGGAGAACGTTAGTTTTACATTCATCCTGTCATATGTCATTTCATTGCCATGGTTACAATCCCCTCCATGCATCATCAACCAACCAAAGGTTATAACCTACAAGCCTGCCCCCCTCCGCTCGCTTGTCAGCACACAGCCCCTCTCCCTCTCTGGGTCTAAAGTCCCCAGCTTCTCCATCTCTCCACATCATCATCTCTGCCTCCATCTCTGGAATCACTGCTTCTCTGGGTAGGATCCCGCTTTCTGCTGTCCAAGTTGCCCATCCCTGTCTATTCTGTGTATGGAGGGGGTGGTGGGAATGATCCTTGCTGTAAAGATTTGTTCTCTCTTTTGAGCTACTGCATCCATAGGTGTAGGCCAAGCCCATCAAATTGTATCAGATTACTCTTTTTTTTCCCCTCTTCTTTCTTTTTCTTGTTGAGCTCTGATCATCCAGTCATTAAAGCCAGGTCAAGTGGGTATTAACTGCAAATGTGGGTGTTCTTGTGTATATGCCCTCTCTTCTTATTGGCTGGACACTTCGTTGTCCACTCTAGTCCTCTGTGGTTATGTCACTTACTCTGGGCCAAAGAGTCCCCAGGTCTTGCCACACTGCTGGCCAACCAGGTCTCTACCCAGGTTCACAGGAGTGTATTGAATGAATATCATTTATTTATAGAAATATTTGCTTGTTTTTGACCAAGACACTGTGCCTCTAGGGATACACACACACACACACACGATTGAGCTTCAGAAAGCCCGTGAAAAACCCCCATTATCTTTTAAATCCATTTTTTCCATGAAATTTTTGAAGTCCCCCAGACACAGAGACACACACACACAAGAGGACATTTAAAAAATTCTGGAAAACCAACTTTAAAAGATAATGGAATTTCCCATGAACATTTTGAAGCCCCTTCATTGCTTTACATTATATTGTAGAGAACTGATTAGATATTTAATTTATAGTCCAGAGAGCCTTAATGGCACAGTGCGTTAAGCATTGGGCTGCTAATCAAATGGGTCAGAGGTTAAAACCCACCAAGCATTCCTGGGGAGAAAGATGAATGTGTCTGCTTCTGTAAAGATTTAGTCTTGTGAACTCTGTGGACCAGTTCTGTTCTGTCCGATAGTTGGAATCAGTGTGACAGGGATAGGTTAGGTTTGGTTTTGGTTTAAATTATAGTCACTTTAGTAAAGCTGTTCTAAGTCAACTTTCATTTTTTAAAGTAAACAAACTTTTATATATGCCTTTTACATACAGCTTTGTTTAATTATTTGAAGACCTTCCAACTTGGTAATATTATTATTATAATTTTTAGTAGAATATTATGAGCAAAGAGCTACTCAGAGTAGTTTTTCACATAAAAAGAAAATGTGCAGATATAGAATCACAGTAGTGAAAATAATGATTTTTACATAAAATACTATAGTGTTGAGTGAGAATTTATTGTTGAAAAACTAATTGTGCTGAGAGTAGACAATAAAGGTCAGCAATCAATTTAATTAATTATAGGAGTTGAACTTGGACGACCTCCGGTTCTGATGGTTTTGGTAGGAGATATTTCAAAGCACCCTGCGGCTGTGATTTCAAGAATAAATACAATTGTTCAAGTAGAAATACATTCAGTTCAATGAAACGCCTGAAAGTCTTTTTTAACAGTTCACCAAAATGTTTAATTGACCACTTTTAGATCTAGATAAAGATTAAAAACAACTGCTCTAAAGTCATGTTACCTTTAGGCAAAAGTACACATAAGCTTAGTCCTCTTGTTATTGTTTAGCCTTCGAGTCAGTTCTGACTTATATTGACCCTGTATAGAGTTTCTAAGGAGAGGCTGGGGAATTTGAACCACTAACCTTGTAGTTTGTAGTCTAGTGCTGATCCTGCAACCCCACACCAGGACTCCTTATTCCTTTTAGGAAACAGAAAACTGCTTATAACTTTTAACATTACTGATATTATTATTAGCTAGCAACCACTGAAAGGTCAGTTTGTGGCACTATTTAATGACTTTGCTCATGGATTCCTTCTTGGAATTCTCACCGCAGTTTTATCAATTCAGCACTTCTCAGATTGCTCTTTTAATGGATAAGGAAAGTGAGGCATGTAGAAAACCCAAGGACCTGGTCCACATTTGGCTTCTTAGTAATTGGTGTTATCACTTAGTGGCTTTCACATTGGGTGATACGGAATTAAGATCATATTATTAACCACTATACTGACTGACTGAGTCCTGGTGTGACGCTGTAGGATAAGCACTAGACTGCTAAGCACAAGGTTGGCAGTTCAAACCCACCAGCCACTCCTTGGAAATTCCTAAACAGGGTCTCTATGAATCAGAACCAACTTGAAGGCACTTCATAACAACAACATACTGACTGTTAAGGAACCCTGGTAGCCTAGTGAGTTACAAATTAGGACTGCTAACCTCAGGGACAGCATTTCGTGTCTACCAGGTACTCTGTGGAAGAAAGACGAGACTTTCTGCTCCTGTGAAGAAGATTTACAACCTCAGAAACTATGTACAGGCTTTCCATGAGTCAGAACCAAATCAACAGAACACAACCACCACTACCAGGATACTGTGAGAGGCTGAGATGAGCAATGCTCATAATAAATAACTGAGATATGCAACCTTGGGAAAGTTCTATGATTTTCTGATGTTTAGTAAAGACCTCATCTGGAAAGTAAAAATAACAATAGCATAGGTTTGTTGTAAAGCACTTGATACAATGTGTATCATAAATGGTGTTTGTTGCTACTGAGTGCCTATTTTAATTATCTCTTTTTTTATGATATCAGTAGTTTTTCTCTAGAAAGCAAATATTGTTGTTGTTGTTGTTGTTAAGTGCTGTCGAGTCAATTCTGACCCATAGAGACTCTATTTAGGGTTTCTGAGGAATAGCTGGTGAACTTGAACTGCCGACTTTGCAGTTCAAATGGCTTTGCAGTCTGGTGCTTTAAACCCACAGCGCCACACCAGGACTATAGGTCTATAAATATGAATGATCATAATGATGGTGATTGTGTGCCGTTGAGTTGGTTCCTACTCATAGCAACCCTGTGTAAAGTTTTTGAGGCTGTAAATCTTCATGGGAGCAGAAAGCCTCATCTGTCTCCCTCAGAGCAGCTGATGGACTTGACCAGCTGACCTTATAAGATAGGTCCAATGGGTAACTAACTCCTTAACCTTGTAGGATAAGTCCAGTGAATAGTTTACTAATCACCATGGCATTCATTTTAACTGCAAAGTTTGCAGTATATAATTTGAGGAAGTGAATGGACAGAGCCTTTGATTCAATAAAAAGCCCTGAATAGCCTATCAAGAAATTAATTCTCTTATAAATCCTGTAATTCCTCACTTGACACCATGAATGAATCATTTTTGTTATTTGGACTTCTGACTATATCTATAAAATGGTAACAAGTACATCTTTTTTATTTATATTTAATACAGAAAAGAACTTGTATTACAACTGTCTTAGGCAAGAGAGAAGCAAAACCAGTGAAACATATATATGAGTTGGAATTATATATATATAATGTTTATTATCTTATAATTGTAGAGTCTCAGTTCCCCAGCAGAAGAGAGTCCTTCCCACATGTTCATTATACTGGGAGCAGGCCACACCCCCAAAGACACATCCCTTTAATTGATTGGCTGCTCAGAGCTGCTCATCATGGAGTTAACTATGTAATAGGTTTCATCACCATGGGAATAAGCACATCCCAATTGCTAAATCTCTGGAAATCCTGGCCTAGTTGAGTTGACATAGAAACCTAAACATTACACCAACTTCACTACTTCTTGGATTAACTGGCATGACTTGTGTTAGCCTTAGTTTCCTACTTGGTAAAAGGGCGTTAATGATCATAACTGCCGCATCAGTCTGTTGGGGAAGTCAAAGGAGAATGATTTGTGTAAACTATTTAGAACTATCCTGGCAGATAGTAAGCATTCACTAAGAATTAGGTATTGCTGATGTGGTGCTGCAGGATAATGCGCTGGAGCCACAAGGTCGGTTTGAATCACGGGGTCAGCAGTTCAAACTCACCAGTCGCTCCTTGGAAACTCTATATAGGGTGGCTATGAGTTAAGACTAAATCGATGGCACTTAACAACAACAACAATTAATTATGATTATTGTCATTATTATAATTATTTAATTTTTATATCAAAGTGAAATGTTTTTGAATATACTTTATAATGTACTCATATTAAAATGTTTTATAATATTAAGTCATAGAATGCTCTAAGACTTGTACCTTTGATTTAAATGAAATAATTATTTAATATGTAATGAAATATAGAGTATGCAAAATATAGCCCACTGTCTGTGAATTGATTCCAACTCATAGCGACCCTACAGAACAGGGTAGAGCTGCCCTAGAGACTTTCTTAAGCTTTAAATCTTTATGAAAGCAGATTGCTGCGACATCTCTTTCCCATGGAAAGGCTGGTTGGTTTACATTCCCACTTTTTCTTTGTAGCCAAGCACTTTAACCACTGTGCCACCAGGCTCCATGCAAAACTTAAAGCATTTATATAGATGTTATTCCTATATTATTACCTCGTATGTAGTAGACTTTCAACACTTATTGAAATTGATACAAATATAAGGTATATTAATTCATTATTTAATTCATTCACTTTATTATCTGAAAAATAGTAGCGTTTGGAAGACACATGCAGCATATTTAACATAATAATATAAAGATTTCATCTGTATATTTAAGCTGCTCAACGTTTATGGTTTTATTTCCAACCATTTCAATGGGGAAGAGGAATTTGTTACTGTACCACATGACTCTCCTTTTGTGTTTTGCTTCTCAGTAATTGGAATGTACCTGGGGTTTCTATGCTGTTTTTGAGCATGTTTACTGGCTTTCAAAGCATTTATTTTAAATTATTGAAAACTTTAAAAAAAATAGTTAACTACTAAACACCAATTATCTATCGCTAAGAAATAAGAAATGAAATGGAATTGTGTCATTTATTTTCATCCCTCTGTATCCATTTGTCTGGCATATGATTTTGGTGGCCTGTGGCCTACATGTATGGTTTACATGCAGAACAGATACGTTTCCTTAGTTTTCCATTTTATACTTTCTTTGAAGTAGTAATGTTTGAGGCAACTATCGATGGTAAGGTCTAGTAAACCAAGAAGATATGAATGTTTGACTTCATTATCTCATCTGACTCTCCAACTGGTACTGTGCAGTGAGAGTTGCTTTCCCTATTAAACTGGAAATGAAATTTGGAAATGTTGAGTTATGATCCACTGATCACACAGCTAAGTGGTAGAAATGCTAAGATTCAAACCCAAGGGACTTTGACCACTACAAAGTTTGTCTTTTTTTTTTGCTTAATTCAGATTGGTTGAGGATTGACACGTTGGTCAATAACATGACTTTTATTTGATGGAAATATGTTAATTTATTCAAGACATATTTACTAACCTTTTCCTATGGGCCCATCTGTGTGCTAGATGAAAGGATCCAATGAAGGAATCTATCCATTTATGTTCTCAAGGAGCCTCAGTTTAGGGAGGAGACAGTTATGTAAACAGTCATACACCCAAAATACCAATCCACTGCTGTTGAATGAATTCTGACTCCTAACCATCCTAGAGGACAAAATAGAACTGCTCCATTTGGTTCCCGAGGCTGTAAATCTTTACGGAAGCAGATAGCCTCCTCTTTCTCCCATGGAGCAGCTGGTGGGTTCGGACAACTGATGTTTCAATTAGCAGTTCAACACATGACTCACTGCACCTTCAGGGTCCCAAGCAGTCATGCTGTTGTTGTGAAGTGCCCTTGGACTCATAGTAACCCAGATTAGGGTTTCCAAAGAGCGGCAGGCGGGTTTGAATTGCCGACCTTGCAGTTCAGACTACCTTGCAGTCTAGTGAATTATCCTGCAATAGTGTCAGTAAAGATTGTGAGGAGAGTATAAAATTAGCAGAGCCAAGGAGGGGACTTGGATAAAGGGAAGGCACGTAAGTGGATAAACAAAAGTGTGGAAGTCAGAGAGCACAGTGTGCTCTGGGGATTGCACATCATTCAGCATAAAGTACGAGATGAATGAGTAGAATGAGAAAAAGTTGGAAAAGTGAATGATATAGATCATAAAAGCTTTTGGGGTCTACTTCCTGGAGAGTGAATGGAGTGAGGCAGACGGGTAGCAATGAGGACTGACAGCAAACAGAGTCCCAACAGTGCTACCCAAAGGACAGGATAGGATCTAGGGATGCGAAGTAGGTACATGTGACAGGTGTTAGGAGGAAGAGGGGACCAACGTCTTTGCAGCTGGGGTAGCTGAGTGAGCAATGACACTAAATACAGAGGCAGAGAAAAAATTAAGGGAGAAGAGCAGGTTGGGGTAACAAGCATATAATTGAATTCTCATGTAAGCTTCCCCAAAGATCTGAGAAGTCATAAAACTGCATAGCTTCAGAGTTCTGATGTAATGTATAAAGCTTAGGTGTTAACCTACTAGATCTTTCCTTTCTACATTGTAAGTGCCTAAAAAGAAATGTAGACAGTAGATATTTGTTGAAATGGTACTGTGTGGACTGCTGGTGTGGTGCTGTAGGATCAGCACTAGACTGCTAGTTGCAAGGCTGGTGGTTCAAACCTTGGAAACTCTCTACAGGGTCTCTATGAGTCAGAACTGACTCTATGGCACTTAACAACATTACAAAATGGACTCCTGGTATAGCAATGTAGGATAAGCACTAGACTGCTAACTGCAAGGCTGCTGGTTCAAACCCACCAGACGCTCCTTGGAAACCCTCTATAGAGTCGCTGTGAGTCAGAACTGACTTGATGGCACTTAACAACAATAACAACAACAATAATACTAGGCAATATCTATTCTAAAAAGAAATAGATGAAATCTTATAGAATCCTGTAATAAAAAGTAAAACCAAGCAAGCAAATCAGTTTTCAAGTTCTTATTGCTTTATTTATCATTAAGTCTGCATGCAAAACTAACACCTTGCCCTGCTGTCTAGTACCCTGCCTGATAGACTCTCATTTGTTCTTCAGCCCTGAAACCAGAAAAAATGATCATAATCTAGCAGTTGGTAGATGCACACATACATGCACAGTTATCACAAACCAACTTTTTATTTTTTCCTTCCTAAATTATTTTGGAGACTAGTTTTCATACATCAGTAAGAGTGGTGCTTTGTGTATTAAAATATTCCTACCAAGTAAAAATGAAGATGCATAGTAGAGTGTTATCAATAGCTATCTGGAGATTGAGCTATTTTGAGTGGATTTTTTAGTTTTATAATATATGTTGTTGCTGTTAGGTGCCATCGAGTCGGTACCAACCCATAGCGACCTTATGCACAACAGAACGAAACACTGCCCAATCCTGGGCCAACCTCACTACTGTTGCCACACTTGAGTCCATCGATGCTGCCACTTGGTCAAACCATCTTGATGGGGTCTTCCTCTTTTTCTCTGACCCTCTACCTTACCAAACATGATGTCCTTCTCCAAAAAATATATATATGTATAAAAATATGTATATATGACATATATGTAGACATAATATAAAAAATCAAGGCAAGCTTTCCCATTTAGAACAAAGTAGAAATATAATGGACTATAATATATCAAAGAACTAGTTAGACAACCTTAGCAAAAGAACTCATCAAAAGGAATATAGTTTAGGATAGTTTGATAAAGTTGTGTATATTGTATGATAGTATCTGAAGGACATAATTTATCAAATATAAGTAAATTTTAAAGAAGAGTTACATAAGAACTATAGCCACATTGTATGGAGATACATGATTATTATATTTTAAATGAATTATTGGAGTCCTGGTGTGGCGCTGTGGGCTAGTGCGCTAGACTGCAAAGTTGTTTGAACCACAGATCAGTGGTTCAAGTTCACCAGCTGCTCCTTGGAAACCCTATACAGGGTTGCTATGGGTCGGAACTGACTCGACGGCACTTAACAACAACACAGTTGAACTGTTGGGATTTTTTGTAAAATAATTTACTGAATGTCAACAACTTAATTAGGAAAATGGAGCCATAGTCTGAAAATTAAATTAAGAAATGCTAAATTAATAGTATTTCTAAAAGTGAAGAATATCTGGATCATTACTTTTCAATATTGCATATAGCCCTTCTCTAGTCTGTCTCCAAGGAGCTCTGGTAGCGTACTGGTAGCGTACTGGTAGCGTACTGGTAGCTATATGCAGGACAAGGATGAAGATAGACAGAGGGTAAAGACAAGTGAAGAGACAAGAAACAGGAAAACTCAAATATGGAAAGCAGACTAACCC
>NW_006408547.1:3898757-3908120 GCF_000296735.1 Chrysochloris asiatica | reverse complement strand
AAATGGAGCCATAGTCTGAAAATTAAATTAAGAAATGCTAAATTAATAGTATTTCTAAAAGTGAAGAATATCTGGATCATTACTTTTCAATATTGTTGTTGTTGTTATGTGCCGTGGAGTTGGTTCTGACTTATAGCGACCCTGTACAGGGTTTCCGAGGCAGTAAATCTTTATGGGAGCAGAAAGCTTCATCTTTCTCCCGCGGAACAGCTGGTAGTTTCAAACTGCTGACCTTGCAATTCACAGCCCGATTCATAACCACTACGCTACCAGAGCTCCTTATTTTTCAATATAGAGGAGGATAAAGATGATATTGTTATTTCTTAGCATAAGATGTTTAGTTCCTAAATGAATGCTAAAAAGCTTTTGCAGTGAACACCTATGAACACAGGAAGATGAAGCAGAAAAATAAAAAAAGGACTAAATGACAGCCAGGGCTGAAAGAGAAATACAAAAGGAAAAAATTATGGGAACGTGAATTTGGTAAAAAGCAAGGCATGTGTTTGCTCTCTGCCCCTAGCTGAGACAAGACCAACAGAGTGGTCCTGAGCCCAGAGGACTTGTACAGTTGAACACTGCAGAACGTTTCTGCTTCTAGTTCCATGCTGAAGTCTTTTCAAGAGTTTAAGGAGGTCGATTTTCCTTTAATGTTAAAGCTTTTTAAATTTAATTAAATTACCTCCACTAGAATCTGTTTCAGCAGAAAAATGGCTGTTAGTTTTCTAATGAATAGCCGAATGATTCCATTGTCTTCTGCTTTTTACCATTACAGAACCCTGAAATGGTTAGAACTGAACATCTCTCTCTTCTTCAGAGTATAATTCTCTCCATTTTGGTGATCAAGTTTTATGCCATTAAAACGAACTCCCTCTACCTTTTCGTTCTGTGAATTACATTTTCCTACATGATCTGTTGTCCCAGATCCACACTTAGCAATTCCTGCACTTTTCTCTTAGTAACACACCTCAACTTTCAAATGGGATGTCTTTTTAATTTTTAGTAATTACTAATCAGCACTACTTTCTTTCTTTTACTCTTTTGATAACACACACTTTGTTTCCCATTATTTACCCAAGAATGGCAAGTTCTTATTTGTGCCTTTAAACCTGAAATCTTTTCTATACCCACATTCTTCTTACTAGTCTCTGCCTTGCTGCTACCATTTGAGTGTTGGAGAGCAGGCGGGAGTGTTTCTTTGACCCATGTGTGTATCTGTGTCCATTCTGGATGCCCTTTGATTCTGAAAGAGTTGTGAATGGCAGTATTTATTCTCATTCATTAACGAACATCTCTTAAAGGAGCCCCTGATAGCACAGTGGTTGAATGCTTGGCTGTTTACCAAAAGGTTGTTAGCACAAAGACACCCAGTAGCTACACAGGAGAACAATGTGGCAGTATGCTTTCATTAAGACTGGAAACCCTAAAGGCAGACCTACCAGGTCCTATATAGTCATTGTGAGTCAGAGTCAACTTAACAGCAACAAATTGGGGTTCTGTTTGGTGGTGTTGTTTTGGTTAAGGCCCCTTATGTGTATGTAACTAGCTTAAAAACATGTTTGCTTTGAGACATTTTAAATTATATAAATATTTGTTTCCTTCAAGCCTATTAGGAACTTAGTCTCATAATAACTCTTCAGAAGTGAGTGTGACATACAAGGAGCTTAAATGTGATGTTCAGACTTTGGATTTTCCATATTGCTTAAATTTGAGAAAAACAACAAAGCTTTCATCATTTTCTTTAAAATGTACTATTTTCATTTCTTTTATGTCTATATCTTGATATTCTAAATGTTAGTGTTTCTCTGAAAATCAATTATTTCTTATTAAAATGAAAAATCAATGATCTCTTTAGGCTAAATTGCAGTCGATGCAGCATTATACACAATTAATTGGTGTGTTTTTCTCTAATATTTTACATGAAACCAAAATTCATTTTCTACCTTAATTATTGGTTAACCTTGAATCCTTCTTCATACCATCTTTGTAATTTTACTCAGTAAAGTGATTCAAAAACAATGCTTTCTTCATAATCTAGTAGCATGAATGGTCTGGTGAGTATGACGTAGTAATTCTGTTCCAGACATGCTTTTATAAGTTCCACCAAGGTCTCTTTCTATGCTTTTGTTCCAGTATTATTGTTGTTGTTAAGTGCTTTTGACTCGGTTCCGACCCATAGTGACCCCGTACAGGGTTTCCGAGGCTGTAAATCTTTACGGGAGCAGAAAGCCTCATCTTTCTCCTGAGGAGTGACTGGTAGTTTCGAACTGCTGGCCTTAAGGTTTGCAGCCTGATTTGTAACCACTATGCTACCGGAGCTCTTTATGTTTCTGTGTGTGTGTGTGTGTGTGTGTGTGTGTGTATATATATATATATATATATATATATATTGATAAGCTACTTCACTTAGGGATGTGTTCTTAATTGTTTCACTTTTTGTCTGTTTTGACACACACAGAGACACACACACTAACAAACATGTGAGCACAGTGAGAAACTTCTTAAAGTATTTATAAAGTGGAAATGATGGGTGGAGACAAATGTGATCTATGGACTTGTTTTCAGCAGCTGTGATGTAAAAGCTTAGGATGCCGGCTGAAAATCTGAGGGAGGGTGCTGGTGTCATGAGGTTTTGAGAAGAATTCAGAAAGTTTAAATAGTCATCATAGATCTGCCATCTAGTACCACACATCCTGTGACTAACATGTGAGTGGAGTTTAAAAACACCTTTTTGATATACTCCTGGGAAACTAGACAGTTCCAGAATAAACAGAAATCTTCAATATGTTGGCCAACATGTTGTCTGGATAACATTTAAGAATAAAGTAATTTGCTTTTTAATCTGTTGCTTTTAAGTAACATCCCAGGAGAATAAAACTCGAGACTCTAATAGATCCTGTGGTTTTGATGCAATTACCAACAATATTTCAGCCATTAATGGTTTCTCATTTGGTCCTGGCCAATTTATGTTTGGTTTCATTCAATTGAAACATATTTTTTAAATGCCACATTAAATTTCACGTGACAGAAAGCAGTTTTCTTCGGTCCCTAAAGACAGGCCATGCTGGAATTTTTGCTTAGCTTAGAAATCTTTAATTGGATGTTTAATTGCCTTTAAGTCAGAGGAGGCAAGTGGCTGATTAGGACCTTGAGGACCTTTCCACTCCCTTAGCTGGGTTCTGAGCACCTTCCACATACAGCGGAAGGGCTCTCCTTGCATTCCCAACCTCGATTCAGAGAAGGGGTATTTGAATATATGCAGTTCATACTCTTAAGAATATTTTCAGAGATAAACATTGTTGTTGCTAAGTGAGTCAGTTCTGACTCACAGTGACCCTGTATAATTGGTTATACAAGGGTTATGAAGCCGACCTTGTAGCTCGCAGTCCAGTGCTTATCCTACAGCGCCACACCAGGACAAATGAGGCTGCTGTTGTTACGTGTCATTGAGTCAGTTCTGACCCATAGCAGCCTTGTATAGGGTTTCTGAGGAGCTGGATGGTAAGCTTGAACCGCCGATCTAGCAGTTCAAACCAACCTTGCAGTCCAGCACATTAACCCACAGCACCACACCAGGACAAATATATTGTTTTTGTTAAGTGATGTTGAGTTGGTTCCAACCCATAGCAACTCTGTAAAGGGTTTCCAAGGAAACACTGGTGAGCTTGTGTAAATTAAGCTGCAGACACGACATTTCAGCAGTAAGAATCAGGATTCCATCCTATATAGTCATATATCATTATTATTACTCAGAATATAAACACAATTTTCTAATATCATATAGTATTCTGTCCGTATTCAGATGGTGTACCTTGTCTTTTAACTTTCTCTTCATCCAAAATTGAAATAAAGGTTCATGCATTGCATTAGATTATTATGGTTCATCCATTTCTTTCATTATAGGACAGTCTCATTAATTTCTTCCTATGATATTGTCTGTATAAAAGATTTAGCCAGTTGTCTTGTGGAATGTCCCACATTCTAGAATGGTTTAAGTACTTTGTCTAAGATAACGTAATTGTTCCTATATCTTTTAACAAGAACTCTAAGTCCAAATGCTAGATTAGATTCAGATGAATTATGTTTGCAACAAGACCTTGTAGATAAAACTGTATACTTCGTATTTAATTATATCAGGGGGCTATGGGATCACTATTTTTGCTGGCTAAAGGAACTCTGGTAGCGTAGTGGTTATGAATCGGGCTGCGAACCACAAGTTCAGCAGTTCAAAACTACCGGGAGAAAGATGAGGCGTTCTGCTCCCATAAAGATTTACAGCCTCGGAAACCCTGTACAGGGTCACTATGAGTTGGAACCGACTCGACGGCACTTAACAACAACAACAAAGTGATTATTGCCTAGTTTCTCCTTGTAGATATCTGTACACTGACACTTTGGCACCAAGCAAATATCTCTTCTCCCATAAAATGTACAAATTGGCTTTAGCAGCCAATATTTATTCTTAATAATGTCTGAGTTAGCTTTTTCATTGATTTCATTAGAGATTGTAGAGTTTGATTTCTACTGATTTCTACTTTGATGATCTTATCTGTAGAATTACAGTAAAGTCAGAGTAAACAAATAATTACCTTCTTTTTACTATCAATTCTCAGAATAAATGTTAGATAATAGTTGCGTCCATGGTTTTCAATGAGTTTTAAAAAATATATAATTTCCTTTTTTAAGTATTACTGTGAATTAATATATTTTTATTTATTCTATATTTTGTAACCAATTGTGCTGATTCATTAAAAATTTTTTTTTTTTTTTGCTTTTCCAAATGCTTATTTGAAGTCTCTACCAGCCCACTCCTGAGTCATTCTGAAGAGTCGTCATTAGTGTTGAAACAATTATTTGCTTTCTGGCATAACAAGATTTCCCAGGCTCATATTGAACTTATCTTGACATAGACATGCCCTGTCTAAAAGCCAAAGACGCTTTTCAGTGTGGAATGGCATTTAGAAGCAATAGCTGGCTAATAAAGTTCTCATTACAACTACAATCTGCATATGTCTGGACACTTTTAGTTATCAGAGTTAGAAAATTATCTTCTTAAATCAAAAGAATATTTTAATTCAATATTATAGGATTATGGTTAGCTTTTTCTTTGTATCTGTCTCAATTTTGCTTATTTACATTGGCAATCTTGGTTCCTAATAACATTAGTGTGTATGCTTATTTTATTCTATAATTTATATGTAATAATTTTGAAATTATAATTTCATATTACTACTAACAAAACTATTGTTAATATTTCATATTAGGTTTTCCTTTTTCTTTGATTTATATCCAAAGTCATATGTTCCAAACTCACTTGAAGCAATTTCTCCTTTGATTACCAACTCGTCATAAAGTTTCATTCAGTATTACATTTTATACTTTTAAATGTTCAAAATATATGTAATACATGTTCAACAATATGTAAAATATTTAAGCAGTTTAAAAGTCTAAAGTATATGGCAAAGTTCACAATGAGAAATATTATTTTTTTATTCTCCTCTACCCTTTTCTTTTGGCCCTGTGTGTAAATGCACCAGACTGCAAAGCTGTTTGAACTGTAAGGTTGGCATTTCAAGCTCACCAGCTGCTCCTTGGAAACCCTATATAGGGTCACTATGGGTTGGAGCTGACTCGATGGCACTTGACAACAACAACCCTTTTCTTTGAGGAGCTCTGGTAGCGTAGTGGTTACGAGTTGGGCTGCTAACCTTATGGTCAACAGTTCAAAACTACCAGTGGTTCTGTGGGAGAAAGATGAGGCTTTCTGCTCCCTTAAAGATTTACAGCCTTGGAACCCTGTACAGGGTTGCTATGAGTCAGAATTGACTCCACGGTACACCACCACCACCCTTTTCTTTTGTTGTCTTGGTGTGGTGCTATGCTGAATGCATTGTACTGCAAAGTTGGTTTGAATCACAAGGTAGCCACGTCAAATTCACCAGCTGCTCCTCAGAAACCCTATACAGGGTCACTATGGGGTTGGAATCAACTCAGTAGGGTTTAACAACAACCACCTTTTTTTTTTGCTTCCGATTAGTGTTTTCCCTGTTTTTGTTATTTTTTTTTCTCAAAGACATAAACACATTATATAGACCTCGTCTGATGGCATACACAAGAATCAAGTTGACTATGATAGAGAAACTTAATATCATTAATGTGGAAATCATTCAAATCAAGGCCAGGTTTCAACTGTGGAACCAACTATCAATTGCTCCTATGCAAATTCAAGTTGAAGCTGAAGAAAGTTAAAACAATCCCACAAGAGCCAAAGTAATGGATTCAGGAGGAACCAGTGATCAAGAATCAATGGTACTGAAAGGAGAAATACAAGATGCACTAAAGGCATTTTGACAATCAAGAATCCAATCCAGAATTGTAACACCAACTGAAATGTTCCAATGAATGCGTGAAACAATGAAAGTACTCACTCGTCTATAGAGAAACTTGAAAGGCAGCTATCTGGCCAACTGACTGGAAGAGATCCACATGTATGCCCATTCTAAAGAAAGGTGGTCCAACAGAATGTGGAAATTATTCAGTGTTATCATTAACATCACACCCAAGCAAAATATTGCTTAAGATAATTTGTAAATGATTGACAGAAGTACATCAACATAGTACTGCCAGAAATTCAAGCTAGATTCAAAAGAGCACATGAAATCAGGGATATCATTGCTGACTTCAGATGGATCTTGGCTGAAAAAGAAGAGAACATCATGAAGATATTTACTTGTGGTTTATTGACTATGCAAGGGGTCATAACAAATTGTGGTTAATATTGTAAACACTGGGAAATGCAGAACACTTAACAGTGTTCATGTGGAGCCTATACCTAGACCAAGAGGCAGTCATTTGAACAAACAGAGAATAATACATGACTTAAAATCAGGAAAGGTGTGTGTCAGAGTTGTATTCTTACACCATTCTTATCAATTTATATGCTGAGCAAATAATATGAGAAGCTGGAGTATATGAAGAAGAACATGGCACCAGGATTGGAGGGAGATTTATTAACAACCAGCAATAAGTAATCATGTGTGCTGAAAGCAAAGAGGAGTTGAAGCACTTATAGATAGAAATCAAATCCTTCTGTATGGGTTGCACCTCTTCACAACTGGACCAACAAGCAATGTCATGGTAAAAGGAGAGAGATAGATGTTGTTAAGGATTTCATTTTGCTTGGTTCCACAATCAACAGAAGTCCTGGTGTGGTACTGAAGCACTGGGCTACTAACCACAAGGTGAGCGGTTCAGACACACCAGTCACTCTTCAGAAACCTTATACAGGGTTTCTATGAGTTGGAACCAACTGTATGGCACTTAAAAATCAGCAACCACAAGCAACACCAAGGAAACAGCAGTCAAGAAATCAAATGATGTATTTCATTGAGCGAATCTACTGTAAAAGACCTCTTTGAAGTGTTCAAAAGTAAAGATGCCATTTTGAGAATTAAGGAGTGACCTTATCGCTTCCTGTGCTTGTAGAAGGTGGGCAATAAATAAGAAAGATTGATGCATTTGAATTATGTTGGTAAAGAATATTGAATATACTACCAGAAAAACAAATCTGTTTTGGAAGAAGTACAACCACAATCATCCTTACAGCACAGAACGGTGAGACTTCATCTCATGTACTTTGGACATGTTATCAGGAGGGATCACTTTTTGGAGCCAGACAGCATGTATGATAAAGTTGATAAGTGTGACACAGTGGCTGCCACAGTGGGCTTGAGAATAGCAACAACTGTGAGGATGACGGCACAGGACAGGGGAGTATTTCATTCTGTTGTCACTAGGATTCAGAATCAACTAGACAGCACCTAGTAACTTCAGTTTCTGATGTATATTACCACTGTTTCTTTTTGTAAAACAAGTAAATACACAAATGCCCATTTGTTCCTTGTTTTCTCTTAGTTCTGTCAAAATGTCGCACAGTAACTACACTCTTCTGCACATTGCCTCTCTCTGTCTTTTTTAAATCTTCAAATTAATTTATCTTTGCTATCACTCTGAGACAAAGAGCTCAGGTAGCATAGTGGGTTATGTGTTGGGCTGCAAACTACAAGGTCAACGGCTCAAATCCATCAGCAGCTCAATGGAAGAAAAATGAGGTTTTCTGCTCCCATCATGATGTACTGTCTCTGAGACCCTATTCAGGGTTGCTGTGAATCAGAATTGACTTGATGGTACACAATCACCATCACCTCCATCACTCCAAGACAGCCGTCTTTCTTCATTCGTTTCGCTTCTCCCATAGTATACAGTGCACTATAATTTATTCAGCCAATACCCAACGAATGGACATTTGGTTGTTGTTTTATTTTTTACAGACTTTTGCTAGTATGAAAAATATCTTCTTATGTATATGTTATTTTGTGTCTGTGGAGTTATGCTCTCTACCCTGAGTATAAGAATTTTAAAACCTTTCCGAGTGATTCTAACAAGAAACCTAGTTGAGCACTCCTGGGTAAAAGTTAGGTTTGGAAATGCCTACAAAGTAAAGTACTTAGAACCACAAAGAAGTTTCCATTCTAGGTTCAAATGCCCAAAAGCATGATTCTGAGCCAGGAAAATGGAGACAGACTGTTATTTTTGTTAAGTTCCGTTGAGTTGGTTCCGACCCATAGTGACCCTGAACAGGGTTTCCGAGGCTGTAAATCTTTATGGGAGCAGAAAGCCTTATCTTTCTCCTGTGGAGCAGCTCGTAGTTTCAAACTGCTGACCTTGCGGTTCACAGCCTGATTCTTAACTACTACGCTACCAGAGCTCCTTGGAGACAGACTAGAGAAGGGCTATATGCAGGACAAGGATGAAGATAGACAGAGGGTAAAGTCAAGTGAAGAGACAAGAAACAGGAAAACTCAAATATGGAAAGCAGACTAACCCCAGAAAAACTGGGCCAACTACCACCAACTCAGACATTTTAGAATCCAAAAAGACAGGCTAGGTAAGTAGAAAAGCAGAAATGAAGCTCCAAACAACTGAGATGAACCTTGAAAAAACACAAAGCTACCTTAGTGAGGAAGCTCTTTGTTTTCTTTTAAGAAAGTGACCAACCCCTCTGGCTAGCACGAGTTTCTGCAGTAAGAGATAAGTAGAGGAATCTGCCTCAAGGTGGATGTGAAGTGATAGAAACGTGAATCCAACAGCTAAAGTGATACAAGTGAGGTGGTTCTAAATGTAGACCTCTAGTAAAGTGGAAAGGGGGTTCTCTGTGACATCTGTTTCCCAGGGTAGATCTAATGAGATGGCTCCTCAATCATAGTTCCATTCAAACTCAAGCAACTGTGCTGAGACCATGGGCAACAGAGAAAGTACAGGTCTCTAGAATCAAACTTTCGGTGTGAAGAATATTCTCCCTCTTCA